>NC_049985.1:5051004-5157875 GCF_000003815.2 Branchiostoma floridae | reverse complement strand
CATCTGCTTGGAGATTAGCCAATTTAGATTACCCACTTAAGACCCTGGCATCAGGAATTGAAATTCCACTAAATTGAATAAACAGTAAGGGAGGAGGGCATCCCTAGCCCTAATTGACATATTCAAAAATATGTCTTAAAACCTGTCTTAAACCTTAAAATATGTCTCAGCCTTTCTGATGATTCTGAAAATTGACAGTTCCTTTTGGGAAACAAAATATCTTTTGAAAGGCCAAAAAGAGCACCCATGAAACATCTTGACTTGTTCTGCTTTCATAAGAACGAAATCAAAATGCAGTCGTTTATTATCGGAGATATGAGGATATCAAGGTTGAAACAAATCAATAAATCAAGGAAAAAGTTGAGAAAACCCACTGAAACCATTTTCAAAACATTCCCTTATTTCAAACTAGTTTCAAAAGTAAACCCCAAAACCGGCACCAATGAAAAATACCAGTCCATCTTCTATACAACATTTTTGCCTGCTACAGTAGTGATTAACAGGGGGCTAATATTTCCCCAAGCTTTTTAGCGTAATTATTTAGTTATTATAAGAATCCTGATCTAGAGACAAAGATTTGAAATAAAGAATATTTCAAGTAAAGTGACCATCCGAAATACAATGAAAAGTTCGTGTGCAAGTCCAAAACGTTCTTCGCGGCCTTTCAATCATCAAGACTTGGTCCGTTGGAGCTGTAATTGGCTTGAGGCCAAAATGATCAATTCCACACAACCAAATTTTATTTTAAAACTGTAAGTTTAAAACTTGAGTTATTCTTTATCTCTAATCGGCACGGAGATCAGGCATTTTATTTTCCTTTTTTTTGAAGAGCTGTTACCATTTCGGAACCTTTCGACATCGGAGCCTGTCTAATGTCCAAACATTCAGTACTTTAAGGAAGCATTTGGGGGAAAAGCCAAAAAAAGGCTTAAAATATTATGAGCTCATCTGGCATTAAAAAGATTAATGTAATTCGAGTCTAAGACAGACAATGACTATGGCATTGCTGCTGATACCAATACACTCACTCACTCACTCACTCACTCACTCACTCACTCACTCACTCACTCACTTACCCAGTAATCAATCAATCAATCAATCAACCAATCAATCATCCTCTTGCACACGTGACACCCACACAACAAACATGAAATAAAACAAAGGACTAATACTGTCTGAGATAACCCCAAAAGTCCTTGTTTCAAGAAGATTAAAAGAAGAAAAAGCGAATTTGGCACCAATGAAAAGTGCCTGTCCATCATCAGCTCATTTATGTTGTTTATTTTGCCTGCTGAAGTAGTGAACTACAGGGGATGTTATTTCCTCAAGCTTTTTAGCTTTAAACATTCAAATAATCTTGCATCTTGTAGGGTGCATCTTGTTTGTTTGTATTGCTTACCCAATAAACCGACTTAAGGCGGAACACATCGGGTTTGTACTAAACAGTACAAGCTGCATATTCGGACAGATTTATTTGATCCACTCACACCTGGAAGGTCCCCCACTCTTTTCGTGTGGTGGGTGTGGTGGGTTCTTTAACGCGGTGTGTCTCTCCTCCATTTTAAGCATTTAACGTCCTATCCGAGGGTCGACCCTAACCAAAGCTAGGTGCTCATTTTCAACCGATTGAAGTAGGGAGAGTCGTGTAAAGTGCCTTTCCCAAGGGCACAAGATCGGTGGCACACCAACGGATTCGAACCCAGAACCTCTGGTTTATAAACCAAACACCCTGCCGACTGCGGCACATGCCGTGTGACGAACAACCCAAGGATACTCTTACGTATAGGTAGGTGTTAATTGTCTCGTGCAGGCTATTTGAATAATATTTACATTTACTAGAGTTCCACGAACACATCTCTTCGCCAAATAATCATGCCTTTATTCAAGACTATTAGGTCTCATGTAGTACCCCCTCTCCAAGATGCAAACATAGTAATATACACTGTTTAGGGGAGCCGTCTGCTAGAGGCATAGCATCTATTTTTCAATGTGTTAATGCAGAAAGTGAATTTCACGCCAATGACTTCGTCAAAGGCTAGTATTAGTATGTTTTGGACTTTTTGTTGCTCTCGCACAACTCTTTTTCATGCAGCGGACATGACAGAAAAATAACAAGGTCAATGAGGCCAAGAAACAAAATTTATTCATAGTATCAGCTTCCATCCAGTTCTCTCCCTAACAACACTAATTTTCAAAACATAAGTAGTGTAATACATGGACAAGATGCAGCAATTTATCTTAGTATAGAGATGCAAAGTAAGAAAAAAATATAATGGTGCAAATATTTGACAGCCATGCAGCCATTCCCTAATTGGTCGATTTTCTAATTACCATACTATCATTGCTATTACTATTATGCTAGTAATGACGGGCAGTCTTATGGTCTCATTGATGAGTTTTTTTCCCATAGACTTCTATGTTATAAAATCTTCTTGGTCCTTGGTTATAAGACGTGTTTTACATAAAGGTGACTTTTAACCCAAGAAATGTGTTATCCAAGATAACGTTACTATCTGGGTAATCATACATACATACGTCATTTTCACCTTTGACACAACATTGCGCGGCATATTCAAAATGGCCGCGGTATTGGGTGTTGAGTGACACTCACACTAGCGGTGGGTTCTAAAATTCAGGCCCTAGTTCGGCTAAGGTCCAGAGGGTCCCGGTCCGGACCTGAACCTGATTGTTTGTGAAAACATGCACATGGCATGGTCGATACTCAAAACAATGGTGCAATGTTCTACAAAGGAATCTATTTGGCGGAGTATCCGAATCCCATTGGCATTTTCTGTCTTCGTGTACTCTGTAAGTTTGACTGCAGACACTTGGTGGTAATGTGTATGTATGTGCTTGTGTATGCGTCTGTGTGTGTACATGTGCAAGTATTTGTGCATGCGTGTATATGCAGTGTAATTTAGTGCGGCCATACTGACCTTATCAGCCTACGAACTGACAGCGTCATCATAACCATGCTTACAGCAAAGGAATCCTCTTCACGGTTACAAACCCTTTAGTCCCTCCATGTCTATCTTTATTGTTGTTTTCCTTAGCAGCCGTGTGGATGGAGTCTTGTTTATCTTATCTTCTAACAAACAAACCCGCTCCCGCCGTTATACGGCTGTGTGCCTTTCGCGGAAAACAATATCTGACGTGTTGGCGGAATAAACAGGGCTTTAATGTCAGGCGGGTATCAGATTCGATGGATAATAGAATACTGGTTTAATGACGACAAGTGGGGGGATTATCGGGCGATAATCACCAGAATCAATAACGCCCCCTTGAGGAACGTCCTGGCAGCGAACAAAATAAACTCAGTAGCGGCCATAAGGTGAGATAAGCGAGCAGCCTGAATGGTGGGAAAACGGGGAAGCCAGGTTTTTTTAGATCTTCTTAGCCGAGGCCGGCAACATCGTCTCCCGCACATCACGGATCCTCTCTCACTTCTCCGAGTCGTTCTGAAACAGTCCTGATAACCGTTGTCATGGTAACGCCGTCCCTACATCTCATCGCTCTCCGAATCCCCCGATAACCATTACAATGGTAACGTCGTCTCCACGCTTCCACCTCATCCGTCCCGATACCTGTCCCGATAGCGGAGGTCACGTGGAGGTCATCTGAAGGTCACCTGGTCATCCCGGAGACACCCTGGCCCTGCCCTCCGCTATCTCTACTCCTGCTCGTGTTCCTTAAGAGAAATCTTAAGATAACGCCGACGTCTTTTGTCAGCACCTTAAAAAGTCCCTGCTGCTGCTCAAGATTCAAGGAACCATCTTCAAGCAGATGTGAGAGGAGAAGTTCGGACAGTCTAAAACTTTTTCTTAAGATAACACTGACGTCTTCAGTCAGCGCCTTCAACAGTTCAAGACACTGCTGCTGCTACTCGAGGAACCATCAAAGGAAAGATTGGACAGTCCTGATCCTGCTGCAGAGACAGACACTCGACCGTCGGCCGAATGAATTGAATGTAGCTGCGTTGATAAAGAAATATTTAGCGACTTTATTGAATGAACATTGTTTATCGGCCACAAACTAAAGGCTGAAACCTTGGAATCTTGTATCATGAACTCTGTCGTCTTCTCTGTGTTTTGATCACGGTGTGTGATGCATAATGTTCTGTATTCTGCAGCCTAATGTACCATATTGTATTGTACTGTTGCAATATATTATATAGAAATAAAAACAAAGTGTTCCACTAGCCCGCCCTACAGCACTGTGTACTCCCTGCCGTGACTAAATCCCTGTCCTTGTTGACCCTTGTTCTGTTATTCCAAGCAATCATCACAGTTTTCAGCCGGGATTTCTGACTAGTTTTCTACACGCTGTTTCCATCTCACGCAGATTATTAGTACGAGTAAGTACAACACCCCCATTCTCCCCGGTACTTCCGAGCCGCCTTCTGCCACCGAAACACACACCTGTAGCCTCGACAAAATTGTGATTTTTTTTTTACCACCACGTAACAAGACCTGAAAGCCACTCAATGTTACGGGTTACACGATTGTAAATGTAACAGCATCTCTTCTCCCTAGGTCAGAAACATCATGATTGAGGCCAGCCCAATTGCTCACTATGAGTGAGGACTAACTGACCCAATACCCGTATTTTGGCCGGAATGGTTTGATCCGCTCATGTTCGCACATGTGGCGGGTTCCTT
The DNA here is from genome assembly GCF_000003815.2 of Branchiostoma floridae. NCBI lineage: Eukaryota > Metazoa > Chordata > Leptocardii > Amphioxiformes > Branchiostomatidae > Branchiostoma > Branchiostoma floridae. Next base: position 5,153,218 of record NC_049985.1, on the reverse strand, counting down.
AACGTGCTTGTGGTGTTACTCTCCCCGAACACAGGACCTCCATTTAACGTCCTATCCGAAGGACGGCCCGAGCCGAAGCTAGATACTCATTTTCACTTGAGTTAAGTGAGGAACCTCGTATAAAATGTCTTTCCCAAGGGCACAAGATCGGTAACACTTGTAAACAATGGTAAAACAAGATTTGTATCATTCCGGTGTTTTATCTAGTAAAAGAGCAATATTTCTTCCTTATTTCAGAAGATAAGGTCAAAAGCGCTAAACTGCATCATTACACCATAGAAATACGCCCAAACTGTAATAAGCGGTCCGCATCGCCGACCTTAGATACGTGATAGTCGGACGTAGCTCCTACGAGTGTTGTTATTAAACTGTGTTTATTCTATAATGTAATAAATAATACAGATAAGCAGTTTTATACGCCAATATTACTAAAGGGCCGGAAGCACAAAATTTTATTTTATTTATTTCATTTAATTGCCACGAGATAAGATTCTACAATGTTACTTTCTACGTTGTCTACCTGACCTGGTGTCAAAAAGCTGCCCACTTTTTAAATGTCCCTAGGGATGTCCACTTATATACCTAAATGATGTAGCCAATAATGTTAATCATTTCGAAGAAAGGGGGTAAAGTTTACTGTTGTAACAAACGTTACCGGTCACGTTTGTTATCTGCTCTGTACTACATAACCTATGGGTAAGAAAATAATAAATTGCCATTTTTGGCCATGGTTAAAAGAGGAAGTTTCCCAAACAGTGAGGTATCGTTAGGTTTCACTAAAAAAATACCTAGTAAGCTGATTCATTTTTCGAGCAAAAATTGCTTTTGTACATTTCAATGAGAACGAGTGTTAAGATAGGTTTTTAAGTCTGTAGGATTGTTTTATTCTATTAAAGGATAAATTATATTGTTTCTCACACCTGTGTTGTGTGAACTTTGTATAGCAGGCATTCCTGAAACGGATCAATAGTATATAAGAAGAGACTTTCAATGTCAACAAATGTTTGTCTGCTACTGCTACAATGTTTGCCTATGTCCTGCTGTATTCCATCTCATTCAACATGTTTTCAAGCTTTAAAGAATTCAACATCTGTCTATCAGTGATACAATGACACAAGAAGAGTCTGCACACAGTTGTAGGGTTTTACATATTCAATCTCTTCTTCTTCTGCTTCTGTTAGCATCTCAATGACATCTAAAATATCCCTATTCCTTGGGGCAGCTACTATCTCTGACAGCATTTCCACAGCTGCTATATTATACCCCTATGCCATGGGGCGGATACTCAGTCTCTGATAGCATTTCCACAGCTGCTATATTATACCCCTATTCTATAGGGCGGATACTCAGTCTCTGATAGCATTTCCACAATAATTATTGCTATAATAGTAGTAGTCCCTATTCCATGGGGCGGATACTGAGTCTCTGATAGCATTTCCATAACTGCTATATTATACCCCTATGCCATGGGGCGGATACTCAGTCTCTGATAGCATTTCCACAATTGCTATATAATAATACCCCAGTATGCCATGGGGCGGATACTCAGTCTCTGATAGCATTTCCACAGCTGCTTTATTATACCCCTATGCCATGGGGCGGATACTCAGTCTCTGATAGCATTTCCACAGCTGCTATATTATACCCCTATGCCATGGGGCGGATACTCAGTCTCTGATAGCATTTCCACAGCTGCTATATTATACCCCTATGCCATGGGGCGGATACTCAGTCTCTGATAGCATTTCCACAGCTGCTATATTATACCCCTATGCCATGGGGCGGATACTCAGTCTCTGATAGCATTTCCACAGCTATATTATACCCCTATGCCATGGGGCGGATACTCAGTCTCTGATAGCATTTCCACAGCTGCTATATTATACCCCTATGCCATGGGGCGGATACTCAGTCTCTGATAGCATTTCCACAGCTGCTATATTATACCCCTATGCCATGGGGCGGATACTCAGTCTCTGATAGCATTTCCACAGCTGCTATATTATACCCCTATGCCATGGGGCGGATACTCAGTCTCTGATAGCATTTCCACAGCTGCTATATTATACCCCTATGCCATGGGGCGGATACTCAGTCTCTGATAGCATTTCCACAGCTGCTATATTATACCCCTATGCCATGGGGCGGATACTCAGTCTCTGATAGCATTTCCACAGCTGCTATATTATACCCCTATGCCATGGGGCGGATACTCAGTCTCTGATAGCATTTCCACAGCTGCTATATTATACCCCTATGCCATGGGGCGGATACTCAGTCTCTGATAGCATTTCCACAGCTGCTATATTATACCCCTATGCCATGGGGCGGATACTCAGTCTCTGATAGCATTTCCACAGCTGCTATATTATACCCCTATGCCATGGGGCGGATACTCAGTCTCTGATAGCATTTCCACAGCTATATTATACCCCTATGCCATGGGGCGGATACTCAGTCTCTGATAGCATTTCCACAGCTGCTATATTATACCCCTATGCCATGGGGCGGATACTCAGTCTCTGATAGCATTTCCACAGCTATATTATACCCCTATGCCATGGGGCGGATACTCAGTCTCTGATAGCATTTCCACAGCTATATTATACCCCTATGCCATGGGGCGGATACTCAGTCTCTGATAGCATTTCCACAATTGCTATAATACCCCTATTTCTTGGGGACCAGGCCACCGGGTTTCTGTAATTGTCTCATTACTGTGTGTTTGTACAAAGGGATGTGGCCTTCCTTACTTATTGGCACACCGTTTAAGAACATGTTCATATCATTAATATCATATCTTTTTTTTATAGAATTTTTTAATAGTAAATTGAGACAATTACTTCCACCTAAAGATAACAAAGTGCTGAATTCTTGAGATCTAAACTACTTGAAGATAAGCTTTCAGTTAGCAAAGCATTCCTACCATGTTGTTTGTTAATCTAGTCCCCCCTCTACAATAACACGTGACGATGGGATGCTACATACAGCATGCCCGGTGTTGCTGTGTCTCTCCTCAATATCGTCATGATTGTTTCCCCCATCATCTGAATTCAGCTCTCTCCGCGAGGCTTTTCCTCTGTGCCCATGCATGTACTAAGTATCAACCTGTAAAGAATATAGAAATGATATGATAATGATATTTGATTACAACACTGAAATGAATAAGTGAGTGATGATACAATGCTTAATATATGAAAAGATGACATGTAATGTGATAAATGATATCTAATGATTTAATAAACGAAATGAATAACATAAGTAATGACATAATCATAATTACATTATATGAGCTGTTAAGTATACAATGAGGCTGGTAGACTTGGATAGGTTGGTATTTAAGGGAGGCTCTTCATTTTTCTGTGTGTGACTGTTATATTTATCAGCGAAAATATAATAAAGAATTATAAAAAAAAAGTATTAACCTGATCCTTCTGAGTTTGTTGGGATCTTTTTCCTTCCCCAGCCGGGCTGTCAGCACAGCCCGACGGTGTGCCAGGCAGGCCTGGTCCATCAGGTGTGGGGCAGTTGTTTCTCTGTTCTGGAGCCATGACGACTTTTTCACAGCCTTCAGTTTTGGTCGTCTGTTTCCCTCCTCATTGGTCAGGGAGTAGATAAGTTTGACTAAATCTGAAATATTTCAAGTACAAAATGCATCAAACCAATGTACATTGATAGCAAGATAGCAAATTACCTGACCCTTCAAATCTCCCAGTGGGAACAATTCAAGCCTTGTAACAAACAAATGATAATGCTGCCCCAAGAATGGGACAATGGGTGATGCAGATGCTGCGAAATCACAGGCACAGACTTAACGCTAGGTCACCTTTACTCGCGGGGTAACCTTATATAATATCCGTTATTTCTTCAAAACAGGATATTTGTAAGGTATTACGTTGAGGAACGGTGTTTTCAAATTGCATTTTGTCCAATATAATGTAGTTTGAGACCTCCGTCCGTCGACTTGATATCCTGAAATACCCTCGTCTATATTACGGATATAAATGTAACCCGGTGTATAAAGGTTAACTAGCGTTACCAGCATAGAGAAATAAAACAGAAAATTTGGATCAAGGCAAACAGTACTGCAGTGTACTTGTGATTTAGTTGAAAAGATGGCAAACAGAGCAGTGAGAGTTGTGTGGTCTGTCATGTCTTACCTGAGGACACAAACTCCTGGCAGATCGGGGGGCGGCCTCGCCACCGGTGCAGCTGCTTCAGCACAGCTTGTGTCTGCGCATGATTGGCCTCGTTATAGGGAACCTGGTAGAACCGGCGGCCAACCGCCATATGATGAAGCAAGGTGCCGCTGATACAACAAAGAATTCCTAATTATGTTACAGTGATTGCTATTAAATGATACTCTGTAATATGAGGTGTGCATTGTATTGTAATTGCACTGGGGGCAGCACTACTGAGAGAATATTCAAACAGTGGGGGAATGATACATTGTGATTGCTACTGCTAATATGTTCATGCCTGGGGAGTGCAAGACAATGTTCACACTCTGAGTTCAGATGCATGTTCATCTCAATAGTTCAAGATGCGTCTGATAATTCAGCTTGCATTGGATTCTATGCAGAATGCTAGTCTGTGTAACGTAAAAAAACACTTATCAAATCGGTTAGCAGAATGCTATATGTAACTTTGCACAGCAAAACAGAGAAAAGTACATATGTGCACATTTTACACTCATCAACCGGATTCAGATGGTGATTACTATAATTATGATATATTTGGCAAGGATCAATTCAATATACTTTCTAATGGTATCTGAAATTGGACATCATTTTCAGTGCAGCACATAATGCTGGACACCCTGAAGTTCATATTAATTTTCTGTATGAACTATATAATTATGTCATATGTTTCATCCTCTACTGCAACAATAGAAAATAGCTACAGTGGTAACTGTAGCCTACAGCATAAGAGCCTCAGAGGTTTTCCATTCCTTTTAGAAACGCCGTCACCGCACACATGGATAGTGTTTTATTAGAACCATGTAATTTATCTCCAAATGATTAGAAACAAGTAATGCTGAATTGTACTTACAGGGCGTAGAGGTCCGCCTGTTTAGGGGAGTAGTGGTGGCCCCGCAGCGCTTCAGGGCATATGTTGGGGTGTGTCCCCACGCAGTCTTGGCGAATTCTGAAGTGGCCAAGCGGACGGCGGCACGTGATCGCCAAACCAAAATCTATCGAAAGAAGAGGTTGAAATTGAACAGTAAATCTCCATGTATGAAAGCACTATTTTTGCATATTATCCCTGATGACTTCTACAATGTAATACAATACCATGATGATGATTAAGAAGTGACAAATATGCATGCAGATAAGTGAGTAGGAGTCAACTTATAAAGTTAAAGGCATAGTGAACTGTAGAGATAATTATAGCATCTATTGTGACCATGGAAATGTAAGACCCTATAGAATTACTTCAATGATCTAAAACCTGAACCCTTGAAAAAAAGTGGTGCAGTCTGGCCATCAAAAACCTCCGATATGATCTACAGAGTACAGACTATAATATGATAATTGAACAATACTGAAAATGTACATAACATTCAGATTACAGCAAGGTTCATAGTTGCACTTTTGTGGCAATCTTTGTTCTTCAAATTGTACAGTCAAACCAGTACTCAGTCTAGTGACTACCTCTGATTGAGGACCACATGGCCAATGTGGGCACTTTCGGGACATCTCGTACATTATTCCCATTAAGAACCAATATGAAGAACCTTGTCTACAGAGGCCACCTGTATACTGTTACCATTTTCATGTGTGTGCCTTGAGTGGTCACTTTAAACAGGTTTGGCATCAGATATTTCTGGCCATGATGGGAGAATGATGGTCATAAAGGGAGAAAAAAATACCAAACTTTTGAGATGCATATATGATGTACAGAAAACTCAATCATGTTGCCAAATGTCTTTTCCTTTCTAGCAAATTTAAATTTACCAACCATTCCATATTCCACATTCAATATATTGTTAACATGGTCTCTTCATATTGGCAATTTGCTTACTATGAGTGAAATGCATGGGCACTGAAATGTTTCAATGGTTTCTGCAACTAAAAACTTTCTAGATAACTGCATAAATTGAATGTGAAATAGCTGCGCATAAAACTGAACTGTGGATATTCAAATATCCTGGACTCAAACTTTCCAAATTTTCTTTTACTTTGGCTGGTATGGGCCACTTTCCTAACTACCTAGAAGCCACTGTCTAAGTTTCAAATGTATCCTAACAAAGTGAGCTAATTCTGAAATCCCTACGCCTACACTCACCACACACTTTGGCCGTTCCATACCTATCCATGAGGATATTCTCGCATTTCAGATCTCTAAATGAGGGGAAGGAAAGCTGCTTCTTCAACAAAGGTAAAGAAAATAAAAGAAGCTATGGCTACCTCAAGTTCTGCATAACAAATGAAAACAAAGATCAAATGTATGATAGAAACACTATAAGTACTCTGTAAGATAAAGTATAACAAAATTCTAAATATAGAAATAAATGAAGACATTAGCAAATAAATAAAATGAATAAAACTAACTGAGTGAAAATGATCAAAAATTTAAGCAGCAAGGACCAAATAAGTTCCAAAAGAAAGGTTACAAATTATTTCATTTCTCTTTGAATTCATTCCTTTCTTTTTCCAATTGTAGAAAATCTGGTCTTAACTCGTAGTCTTGTAGTCTTGTTGAAAGGTCTGTTGTTTTAATGTCAAAAGAGATTGCCCACTTACCGGTGAAATATGCCCTTACGGTGAAGATACCTAAGGCCTTCAACAATCTGTAAGAAGAGGCCTCTTGCAACAGTTTCAGGTAAGCCAGTTGTGCAGGTACAGTGGACTCTGGTGAGACAGGAGCATGGCTTCTGTTCCTCCACGTAGTAGCAGAGGTCCGTCCCTTCTGCCTTTGGCACAACCATGACAACAATCACGTTGTTTATCCAGTAGTCCACCAGGTTCAGCTGTGATACACAACAAGGGAAAACTGTCAATAGAGTCATACTGATGCAAGGTAGGTGGTCTGTTGTGGACTTGTCTTGGGTACTGATATGTACACTGTGATGTATATAGTTAACCTGACTTAACAATGTTGCAGTTCACCTGCCATGGTCAGTAACAAGGGCACAATTGCCAAGTTTAGTTTCTTTTTCAAGGCTACCTAACAGTAAGGTTTGCCACTCCTGCTTGGCTGCCCTTGATACTGACAGCAAAGTTTGGGTATGTTCCAGCAAAGCTGCTTTAGATACTGAACAGTGAGTTTTGGTTGACCTCCTTTTTGGTTGTCCTTGGTACTGAACAGTGATGTTTGGTTGCCCTCCTTCTAGGTTGTCCTTGGTACTTAACAATGGAGATTGGTTGCATTCTGCTTGCCAGTCCTTGGTACTGAGCAGTGAGGTCTGGTTGAACTCCTGCTAGCCTGTCCTTGGTACTGACAGTGAGGTCTGGATGTCTTCTGCTAGGCTGTCCTTGGTACTGAACAGTGAGGTTGGTTGCCCTCCTTCTTGGATAACCTTGGTACTGAACATTGAGATTTGGTTGCCTTTTGAGAGTCTGTTCTTGGTACCTAACATTAAGGTTTGCCACTCCTACTTGGCTGCCCTTGATACTGACAGCAAAGTTTGGTTATGTTCCAGCAAAGCTGTTTTTCATATTTAAAGGTGAGGTTTGGTTGCCCTCTTGCTTGTCTGTCCTTGGTACTGAACATTGAAGGCTAGTGCCTTTGGTCAGGCTGTCCTTGGTACTGATATTTGGTGCAGCACCACTCCATAATATAATGATTTACTTGAGAACAAATTTACACTCAAACTGAACTGTTTTGTAAACTTCTTAACTGTTAGAGAAAACATCAACTTTCAATACATGTGTAATATAATGCTAGAATCAGGTTCAAAACATGCATAATGTAACAACCCTTCTCTAAAGTAATCGTTTTGTTGTAATACCAATTTGTGCTTATATGTTTCCTTTCTGACTATCAGTCATTTGGTTCAAGGTGAAAAAAAAGATGCAAAAAAAGGAACATAAACTTAAGATATAATCACAGAGGAATGTTGCACATGTTACCAAGTTCACACATGTTGCCATGGGGCTTTATTTTTTTCTTGACTAAAAGTGAACAAGATGAGTAAGCTGCTTTTTGTCACCAGGCGTGTGAATGATCTACAAAGACAAAACAAAGATAAAACACAGAGGAACTTACGAGGTTATGGTGGGGTTTGTTCCTGGTCCTCTCTAGCACTTTCATCTCTGCCTCAATGGCGGAGACCTGATCCTCGTCCCTTTTGATTTTATTTTCCCCTTCGACCAGAAACGAGTGCTGCACAACTTTGAATGCCACCTGGAGGGGAGGGGGTGTATCATTCAGACCTACACATGAACATCAATTCCTGTATGATATACGAAACACTGAATATATTCTCTACAGAGTGGCAATGCTGTGTTGCATTATTTTAGTGGAAGATCTTTCATGCAAACGTGTTTTAGACTTAGTTTGTGTGACAACAGATCTATTCCTATAGCCAGTTGACTTTCTAGAAGCAGGGATAAACTCTCATCTCATCTCATCCATCCCTTAGTCTGACTGTTTGACCATTGGAGAACAGGCAACAAGTTTTCTCCACCCTTCTGGGTTACCTCTTTTTCTGTGTTTCACTTAGTTTTGTGCCTGTCCATCTTCTGATATAATCCTCCCATCTTTTCCATTGCGTACCTGAATGGTTCCTTTCATGATAGCTTTGGCTAGTATCAGTGACTGTGACACTTGTCCGTAACAATTCTAACACTAATTCAGTTTTGTTTAACTCAGAGAAAAATCTGGATGAAAAAACATTCTGTAACTCTTGCATTACACAGTTTCTTTCTGAATCAACAGATTCTAACATAATGCTAACGCTACTTCACCTTTATACGGCGGGTAACCTTTATCCGTTGTGCTTGAGAACAGGGTACTACGTAGTCGACAATCAGTGCATGGTTTCAAATTCTAATGCAAATATTGCAGTTTGAAACCTCTGTCCGTCGACTTAGTTTTCCTAAATACCATGTTTTTAAAAACAACGGATATAGGTTACCGCGCGGATAAAGGTGAACTAGTGTTACATCAGCAGGCCTCACACACTCACTGACTCATAACTACATTAAAAAAAAGGTAAAGGTAGTCCCATTATAGTCTTTTTGAGACTGTAGGGACACTGGGTTGTTATCCACTGTGTCTTGGGCACAGTATTGGAAGACGAAGCCAGTCCTTCTCTTTCTACTGCATTTTATCTTCCAAGCCAAAGTTATGTAACTACCTAATAATAGGCTATTTTTACACTTTTCAAGGAAAGTCATCTTGAGTACCCCTGAAAAGGTATCATACAACATCTAGCCAGGAATGTCAGGAAGCAAACCCATGAATTCTCTATGTCTGCCAGCCTGACACCACGCATCCATTCAATGCCATATTGCGCTAATTCACCTTTATCCGCGGGGTAACCTATATCCGTTGGTTTTCAAAACAGGGTATTTAGGCACATCAAGTCGGAGGGTGGTAGTTTTAAACTGCTATATACTGAAAATATTGCAATTTGAAACAAACGTCCGTTGACGTGATATCCCCAAATACCCTGTTGTTAAAAGCAACGGATATAGGTTACCCAACGGATAAAGGTGAACTAGCATTACATGTAACTGTTGTCATACTTGTACTCACCTTGTTGTGGCCACTGTGGATCGCGGCATCCATAGCCTCCTTGTGCCTGAGAAGTCTCTTGGATCCTATGTCACCAAACAGGACGTTGCTGTACCCCCCGGTGAGGTATCCTTCCCGCTCCTTCACTCTGTACCCTCTTTCTTCTGCTGTAACCTTCAGGTTGATCAGCATCCATCTTGGAATACCTCCCCCTACACAAAACGAATGCTATTCAATATACGATGTCAAACCTTCAACCTTGTCATAACAATACCCTTAAGATTGCATTGATTTTATGTTGCACTTGGGAGAATATGGAGAGAACGTGGTGATTTTAAGTTCACGGCAGCGCTTTAGTAGCATACTGTAAAATGTGATGGATACAGTGATGGAAACACAGTTTTAAATTCCTGATGAAGCGGCCTGTGTAACAACTGTTTGATAAAACCATGATTGTGAAAATTATGGTAAACCTAGTAATGACAGTGTGAAAGTCTATGTGAGTGTTCAGAATTACTTAAGTCAACTTCAGTTGCTGGGATCATACATGTACATGGTAGCACCCATTTTGCATTAGGCTATTGGTATCTTTTACTCATTGACAACCTGTAAGAATATTTGTCTTCTCTTTCCTCAAATTTTTCCTAATCAAAACATTTATCAATAGTCATAAATCTGTCAGCCATTTAGAGAGAAGTGGTTTAAGGTCTCCATGTACATCACATTAAGCAGGCCCCAATGATGATCAGTGTATAATTCTATAAGGATTTCAAGTTTCTTTTTGATTGATTATACATAGAGCCCCTACATGGCAGATTTTGAAAGTAATAACACCATCCTTTAGTAAATAAAGTCCTACTTACTCTTTGATGGCTTCTTTTCAGCAGGAGGCCCTGTAATGGATATGATAATGTAGTCACTGATAGGTAACTGTGCTTGCAGAGGTTATACCCTCTTTTTTTAAGACAGTAAAAACTGTTTTGACAACAAGATTCCAACTTCTTAGACTGCTGAAGAAGGCCTGGGGCACTTAAGCAAAAAGCCAAAAGAAAACCCGACTGGATGTACTTACAGAACAAATATTGCAATAAAATATTGTTGAACAAATTAATGACCTATTCAATAGCAATAAATAGGGCTGACTTGTGGTGCCTCCCATGATAAATATTGACACATGTGATTTGAAAATAAATGATGATACCGGTATTACACACACAGTATTCCAAAATACACAATTCAATTTTTACAACATGATCAATTTGCAAGCAGAAAATGTAGTGCCACAAGGGAGATTTAAACACTTCATAAACAATTAAAGAATCTGAATCTATTTCATAGTGTTTTATAACCATTGTATAAGATGCAAACAGTATAGATTGTACCTTATTGAAAGCAGACAATTTTACCAATCCCAATTGAAGGTACAGTACTATTTATCAGACTATGAACAAATTTCAAACAAAATACCTTGCTACAAGTTTTTTGTGTTATACCGGATAAGCTTATTGTTGAGTACACAAGAATCGTTTAAAATCTTGCTATTGATATATCAAAAAGGTACTCCACAGGAACATATTGGAAAGGGACTCAACAGCAGACAACATTTTTTTCAACATTCCTTCTGCAGAAAATGTTTTTCTGAATCCAAATAAATAATTCTTATGGCAACTTGCCATTAAGTTTGAACTAGGCAGCAGTTACATTATACAGCAACACAGGGATATCCTGTCAATAGTGATTTTGTATTGACAGGAACATTCTATGAATAGTACAAACTACAAACATTCTTGTTGATAGAAACATCCTGTCTACAGCACAAGTTAAATTCTTTATTAACAGAAACATTCTGTCGATAGTTGAAAAAAGTATTGAAAGGAGTATACTGTCAATAGTGGAAAGAACATACTGGAACAAAAACCCTTTTATACTAAAAAATGAAGGATGTCCAAATTTTTTTCGGTAAACATTTTTGTTTTGTTTTGTTCATCAGTCAAAGTGGAAAACAGAAAAGTCCTTACCTGTTGGAGTGGAAGACTTGGAGTGGTCAGACGGCTCTGTGCCGGACTCTGCAAATGATCCTGCTGCACTCAGGTCTGATGTCACCCACGTAAGGGAGGACGTTTGGGAGGAGGAGGAAAGGGTAGGCGTGTCCGTTTCCTCTGGCTTCAGTGCCTGCAGGTGTGGCTGGTCCGGCTCCGGATAGTTATCCGGGATGTCGATCTCATCTAAACTCAGGTCAGTGCGGTAGATGTCGTCACCGCGACCCAACGGCAGTGCAGGGCTCTGAGGACGACTTCCACCAGTGTCTCCCCCACCGGGAAAGACCGGCCACTTCTCCTGGATTGGGGCCTCGGATGTGGTGGTTTCTGGCACCTCGGGCGTGGTGGTTTCTGGCACCTCGGGTGTGGTGGTTTCTGGCACCTCGGGCGTGGTGGTTTCTGGCACCTCGGGTGTGGCGGTTTCTGGCACCTCGGGTGTGATGGTTTCTGGCACCTCGGGCGTGGTGGTTTCTGGCACCTCGGGTGTGGTGGTTTCTGGCACCTCGGGTGTGGTGGTTTCTGGCACCTCGGGTGTGATGGTTTCTGGCACCTCGGGTGTGGTGGTTTCTGGCACCTCGGGTGTGGTGGTTTCTGGCACCTCGGGCGTGGTGGTTTCTGGCACCTCGGGCGTGGTGGTTTCTGGCACCTCGGGTGTGATGGTTTCTGGCACCTCGGGTGTGATGGTTTCTGGCACCTCGGGTGTGATGGTTTCTGGCACCTCGGGCGTGATGGTTTCTGGCACCTCGGGCGTGATGGTTTCTGGCACCTCGGGCGTGGTGGTTTCTGGCACCTCGGGCGTGATGGTTTCTGGCACCTCGGGCGTGATGGTTTCTGGCACCTCGGGTGTGGTGGTTTCTGGCACCTCGGGCGTGGTGGTTTCTGGCACCTCGGGCGTGATGGTTTCTGGCACCTCGGGCGTGGTGGTTTCTGGCACCTCGGGCGTGATGGTTTCTGGCACCTCGGGCGTGATGGTTTCTGGCACCTCGGGTGTGGTGGTTTCTGGCACCTCGGGCGTGGTGTTTTCTGGCCCTGGTTCTAGCGCGGGCACTGGAAGTTCTGCCACCAAACACCGCACGTCCTCTCCTTTATCGGCGGTAAAAAGCCACGATGTGAACCGACGATACGACGTCCACGTTCTCGGCTCACGGCTCCTGGGGTCACCGTTCTTACGGACTTCCAGGCCGCTCTTGCTCCTAAACAAGAGCCAATCCGTGAAAAAATGGCTCGAACGCCATACGCGGGTCTTCGCGTGCACGTTTTTAATATCAGATGTAGAAATAAATCGAAATTTTGCGTTAGACATCATTATCTTTGGGGATAGCGATACGAACACCTCGGCGATCTGAAATGATCAAGTAGTGTATCTATCAACTCTCTAACGTTCTAGACTATGACGTCACAAGAGTTCTATTGTTCCATTATTCCGCGGTGTGTAAGCCTCTGATTGGTCGACAGTTTCGGAGTTCGAGAGCAAGTGTTCGGGGTCAAGGGAGGTCAAGGGTAAGGTAAATGGATTCTATATTTGATATCTAGTGTTACAGTGTATTTGCGGGCCTTTCAAGCAGTCAGGCGGTTTCATAACAGGTATCAAACCCGAGAAAGGCCACACACGGCGTTCGGCTATGTTATGGATGTTGTGTTCAGCACCAAGGAGAGGTCTGATAGATACAATACAACAGGTTATTAGGTTTACCCCGCGGGGAAAACATATTGTTGGTGTGTTCTTTTATTTCTTCCTTTTTTTTCAGTTGCCAGGATGGATATTAGCTGTATATTGTGAATATGAGCTATTGTATTTGACTCGCACACAATACTATAGGGCGAGCCTAATGGTATAGCGTTGTGTGAGATCGCGCGAGTAGCTAACAACAGGCTAGCGTTACGGGGAAAACATTCTGCATTTTCGCGAAAATGTAACTATTCATCATCTTTTTCTTCTTCGTTACGATTAAATGATGTCAATATTTCTAAAACAAGAGCTTCAATCTGTGGAATAATTTGACATGCATGAAGCTAGTAGGTCACTACACATTGGTCATTTCGTCGCTGTATAACGTTACACGATTCCCATTGAAAAACTGTTTTCCTCGGTTGTGTGAAACATTTGTAACAAAATCCAACTCGAGAACTAGTTTTGAAACTTAGAACTATGTTCGAGATGAGTTCAACGACCCCACGGCCGTTGAACTACTTTCCCACATGGTTCTAAGATTATGTCTGACTGATGTGGTTTGGTTCTCCATTGACCATCCTGCTTCCATCTCAAATACTTCCCGTGGTATAATCTTTGTGTGAAGTGTTGTACGTTTCGGGGTTGATGATGACTTGTTGAAAAGTATGATCAAAGGATACTATGAGATATTAGCACTTAGTGGTCTTAATTTTCTTTTGGAGGATGGCGAATGAACAGATGCATAAATGGGGACTTTATTCTAACGATAACTTTGTAAGTTACCCCAACGGGCGTAGGTAACGTTACATCATGTCAGGTGGAACTACGTAAAAAAATGCAAGAATATGAACAAACTACTAATGATACTAAGTTTTGATAAAGTCTTTTTACGTATTAGTGTATTCTCAATCATACTGTAATAGTACTATTATACTAAAGATGGAACAAGAAGTTCTCAAGTTTTAAACAATTTGCACTAGCGAGGACGATGCACGAAATTATCACAGTCTGTGTTCCCACATCTCATGTTTACTGATGTTTTTCTCTTTCTCAAGATGGCCTTCCTTACTTGAGATTCCTTACTTAAACATATTTCGACTAGAATGATAACATTCAAACTTCAAGTGTCCTGCTCATTACCAGCATGTCCAGGAAAACCTAGCCTTCCTCATTGGAGAGAACAACTGTACAAGACAACACAGAATTTTTGTGACCTCACTTTTTATTCCCCACCATGTATCGTTACATGAGTAATAATAAAGTTTAACTATAACGTTATGTGTGTGTGCGTGTATTAGTGTGTGTGTGTGTGTGAGTGTGCGCGTGTATTGGTGTGTCTGTGTGTGTGTCTGTGTGTGTGTCTGTGTGTGCGTGTGTGTAAGTGTGTGTGTGTGCGTGTGTGTACGTGGCTGTGTGTGTGTGTGTATGTGTGTATGCACGTATGTGTTTACCTTGCGTGTGTACGTGTTGCCACCATAATATAACTGTACACCAAGTTGCTATTTTTTCTTAGCTTTCTAAAAGACTGCACAGAAATTGAAACATACTGGAGTCAAATTCAAATCTAAACGAAATTACTTTGCGTCATATGACAGTCAGCTAAATAATGACTACATAATGTTAAGCTTTTCAAAGAAAAACTACATCAAGACTCCTTAAATCTATACCCTTGCAATTTTCGTAATAACACTTGACCTTTATTAAACATTTTAATTTGGGCTGTAAATACAGCCATTGTCAGAAGGGCGAAATCTAACCAGATGTAAACATATTACTCTAAACACCAGTTATGCCTGAATTACTGTAAGTATTTTAAACACCTCTAGGTCTAACGTATTATTGAAAAAAACACTGCCTGTTAAATCTTAAATGTAAGTACACACCAAATATTCATATCTTGTATCCCCACAATGTAACTACACACCATATTTTCCTATCTGCTTATCTCATCGGATAAAGGGCTGAATGGAAATTAAGACAAAGAGTAACAAAATTCACATGCACTAGCATAGACGGAGACTTTGACGGGAAGACATTGACTACACATTACGCATAAAGCATAAGTGGCATCTTTTCATAATGTCTTACTGATGATTTTATTAATCAGGGCAAGACAGGAAATCCGGTCTAGATGTTCATTTTCGATGGCAGACAGTGCAATATACGGTAAGGTAAGCAATTTCTGGTCTTTTGGGGCTTTTTTGCCATTTTTGACCAAAAATGTAGATTTTAGGTTCCTGTGTCATGAAAAAGCCTACTGATCTGGAATTTAGTATATGGGTGGCTTTAGCACTAGGAATAGAAAATTGGTCATATAGACCAGTTCATTTTTACATGGATAGGGGTGTTCCGGGAGAGGTCAATTTCTGCAAAAGGTTGATATGGAACAGTTCATTTTTACATTGGGATGGATGGATTGAAATATGCTGTATTTGCTCATAAGCAAATGTCGGCCTCTCTAGTTCTTTTTCATCTTGCTGTAGGTTTGTAAGGGACTTCTTACATGTTTGTTTCGCCAAACTGAAAGGTTGGTGCCGCATTCGGACCGATGTTAGGATCTCCATCGCGGTGAATCGGCGTGCGCACGAGCTTGTCAGCCCATACCTTCAACGACTTCATCATGCCCATGCAGTCGCCCATTCTATCAGTGCGACCGTTGA
The DNA here is from genome assembly GCF_000003815.2 of Branchiostoma floridae. Taxonomy (NCBI): domain Eukaryota; kingdom Metazoa; phylum Chordata; class Leptocardii; order Amphioxiformes; family Branchiostomatidae; genus Branchiostoma; species Branchiostoma floridae. The sequence goes on along the minus strand of NC_049985.1, from coordinate 5,137,163 downwards.
AGGTCTCGTGCAGGCATCTCAGTAGATCAGTGTACACTTTGTTAAAGATGTCGGAGTATTTTCGGGCCTTGGAATGAGGTGGGTACATATCGCTCGTCGGGTCGGCTACGGTGGGCCATACACTATCCTCATAGAACGGAATCGTCGGGCCGATAAAGTGAAAGCTTGTGCTGCACTTAATGTCTTCTTTACATGGACGAAACTTCACGTGGTCGTCGAACATAGTCGGGAGGGTTGTGCGGTAACATTCGTCACTGGAAACCTCCTCACCACTTGGCCGATCGGTGGTAGGTTCCGGTGTCGAGGTCTGGTCGCTTAAGCATGCGCTGTTGTCCGTCCTCACCAGCCGCCTTCCGTGCGCAATTTCCGCAAACTTGAAATAATGGGACAGTTCACCGTACTGGTCAAATGGGTTACAAGGATCACTCCCCTCACCTTCCATTACTATGTATGCTATAGCTTTGATTGCAGTTGTGATATCTCTTACTGCAAAGGGAGTATCAGTAGAGCTGCCATACCACTGCTCTTTTGTAAGTTGCCTATTCTCATTTCCAACGAATATAGTTGCCCCCTTTTTGTTGGCTTGGCGTTCTAGTTTCAGCATGGGACACAGGATTTGATGGATGTAAATCGCCCCAATGGTCTGTGGAGTTTCCTGTGAACGGGCTTCGTTGCATTTGTCGTTCAATTCTTTCAAGCCTTTGTCGGTAAAGTCCTCGTCGGTGTTGAATTTTCTGTGGCGAAACAGTGCCGTCACTGGTCCAGTTGACAGACTACACTCCGGCGTTTCGATTTTTTGAAACACGTTCCGGATGCGGTCAAGGGAGCATCTTCCTAGGGTAACTGTCAGGTCGGGGTTTGCACCTCCTGGAAGTGAGGATGGATAGGAGGGTGCAACATTCTGTGTGTTAAGCACGGGAGTCCCGCCGATAGCGTTCAGTACGTTTGCCACCAGGGTCAAGTGTTGCATCTCTTCCACCACTACCCCATTGATCAAAGCAGTGACCTCTTCGTTGCATCCTTCCTTTATGGAGAAAATTGCGCTAAGATAGGGAGGAATGGTTGCCAGCTCCAACTGTATGGCCGTCTGTAAGGCAGTTTTTAAGTCGGTTAAACTGATGTCGACTTTCCCCAGGGGAGACCGATGTTCATTGTTGTCGTTGTCGTCGAGCCAGGAGAGGATCATCTTTTTCTTCTTTGGCGACAAATCCCGGGTCACAGGCATATAGTTAGGATGTTCCATAGGTAGCTCCAACGCGTATTTCAGCATTCGACGGTTAACCTTTTTTGTAACATCTTCATAGCTTGCTAGGTCGAGTATGGGCTTCATGACTGGATACAGGTTGGCATATTGCTGGAAGATTGGGTAGATGTCTTTGTACCATGTAGGCTTTCCCAAAAGCTTATAATCAGAATAAAGATGGACCGAGCTCATGAAATTCTCGGCATAGAAGCTATCTTGGCCTTGGGCCAAGGAAACACTCAGGTTGTAAACGTAAACCTGTCCATCCAGTTGCTGATCTGCCCTCGGTTCTCCGGGATCTTGAGAGGTAAAGTTAATTCGAGCTGTGCCGTTGGCGTCGGTGGTTGCAGGGGAGATAAGCAGAGCGTCTTGTGGAGAACCTGTGCCAGTCCAATTAAGAGGAGCTAGTTCAAGATTAGCGCCTTCAATTGGTTTTCCAAACTGAAATGCACGGAGTGTCAACGACCAGGTTTCTCCCGGATCTTTCCGAAAAACGGGTTCGTCAACCGAATTGACAAACACCCCGTCAATTCTTTCTTGCAGCAACACCTCGCAGGAAGTCTCGTTGATTTGCTCCATCACTGCCAAAGGTGTGGAAAAAACGTCTTCCGTCACCGTATTGGACAATGAAAACTCGACCACGCCCCCAGTTTGATTTAACCAGCTTTCCGTGAAGTAGTGGATTTCTCCAATATTCAACCTGTCTGAATACAACGCCTGGCAGGTGTTACATTGGGTGTGGTTGCACTGGATCAGGTAGAGGTGTCCAGTTATGTTGATAACATTTCCATGAGGGTCGGTATCTACGCTGTTAGCAAAGTCCACAACAACTGTCTTCCTCTGTGTATCGACGTAAAAAGGTGCATTATAGAGTTTGTCTGTTCCTTTGTCTTTGCCCCAGAGCATCCTCTTGTACGGGCCTTGAGGAACAGGGGGCTCTTCTACCGCAGCAAATATGGTACCGAATACTCTTCCGAATGGAAAGTTTGGGGAGGACTGGTTTACTGTCATTAGACGCAAGTTAAGTTTTATATACATTTGAAATCCTTTCTTGCAACGCAGAGCCATCACATCCTTGAGAAACGTGGAGTTTTTGAAGTACTGTCCTTCGATCCAGTTTACGTTGATGAGCCTTGAAAGGTAGTAAGCCGAGTACGATCTGTCGTTTTTGCACCGACTACATGCCGTACGTGGACCTCCATTAAAGGATCTGACCTCGAAGTCCCCTTGGAATGTTCCGTTGACTCCGACACGAAGTCCCCAAATCTGAGACTGAATTTGCTGATATGGATCGAGGTCAACCAACTTGGCTGCTACAGTCCCATCAGATCCTGCGGGACATATGGAACCAAAAACCGTTCTGGATGGTCTAGATGACATTCGATTTACAGTACGTTACTTGAACTATAGCTTGACCGCAGAACAGCAACAGTTATCATATATATGACAACCATCCTGAACAGGGACGGAGGACGCCACAAGCTGCCATGCAAACTTGATCTACTGCTTCAGTCTCGTGTTCATTAAGTCATGTGTCCGAAATTGTGGATACAACACTTTAAGTATTATAATAAAGACTGTGGCTGTGCATTTGAATATTTGGGAAAAGCCCATTATGGCTTCGAGTAGCTTTTATAGAGTGTGTGCGAGATCAAAGAAATTGGTGTGTAGAGATCAATCATCTACAACGATTAGGGTAAATTAGTCCTTTTTACATTGTGGAAGTTGAAAGACCCGAATGTACAATTCAATGCAGCAAGGACAGCAGACAAATGATGAAGATAAGCTCACCTGTGATGACCCAACCAACAATTGGATCATCATCCACACACGTTCCGTTTGCAAGACAGACTCGGGTGACGGCGCATTCAAACAGCCTGAATGCGCCACTGCCGCGTATGTTAAATCGAGGATCCGTGTCAACTTTAAATGTCGTGATGTTGAAATTTACTGGGTTGTTGTTAAACGTTGAGACGTCGGCGAGAAACTTACCGGTAAAGTGCAAACGAGGGATATCTGCAAGAGAGTAAGACAAAGGACTTCTCAGACACCAATGTAAGCGAAGTGTACGCGAACACTACGTTCTAGTCCGCTGTTGCTTTAGGCTATGTGTTTTGACCCTACTGTACTTTGTCTTATTTTGATTGAAACACAGGCCACAGTAAGTACATGTTACGAATGACATCATCTTCAAATCTAATCGACTCCAGATGTAATGCGAACGCGCGAAAAAAATAGGGTGAGCAAAAAAAAAAAAGACGGATCTTGTAAATTTAGAGAAATTTAGAAACTAGAAATACCAGGCAAATCTGGACAGAAGTTCTTCTTTTTTTTCGAAATCAGGCGTAAATCAATGCACGCGCAGAAGACATATACTTATATACATGAACTTGAAAAAGTTAACAATGAGAAAAGAATTAAGTTTCAGACATTAGCTATCAACAGTATATCTAAGCACAGTGACAATGGCTTGTTTACTGACTAGTCGGCCTGAACCACAGCCATTGATAGGCGCACTACAAAAATTGCCAAAGGGCAAACGTGTACTGTCTTACGTAAGTTTAACTCTCACATACAGGTCATAACATAAGATTTCCAAACTGCACTGAATGCCATACCTTCCAAAGACACACACACACATACAAACACATGCACACAGAGGGAGGGAGGGAGGGAGAGAGAGAGCAAAGTCATTATATAGTGTCCTTGGTGAGAGAGATACACTATAGATAAATTTAGATTGCCCCAAGTACCACTCTTTAACAGTTGACTTACTATTCAAGCTTAGAGCAAGGCGCACAATATCTAATTGTTCCATTCATTCATCAAAAGTTGTCAAGAAGTGACCGCGGGTAACATCCAAAGCAACAAAAGGCAGCTGACCTGTAAGTTTGACTTCATCGTTCCATGGGACACCATCGTCGTTTAGGCAGGCATCTTCAGAAGTGTCTGGAATTGGGTATTTGTATTTTGTTTAAGTTACATTGTACGAAATCACTCTAAGATTGTTTCTGCATGAAAACAATATGCTACTCGGGTTATTCAAGCGTTAAATTCACCTGCACGAAGCCAACCTTTTGATAGTTACACCCATTTCAAAGGGCACTAATGCCCCTGCCGTATGGTAGGGAGGGCTTGTTTATCTTTAATGCCCTGCCCAGAATATGAGTACCAGTACTAATAAAATCACAAGTATCTCAGTTCCAAATCAAGAATTTTAAGAGCTAGGTAAATGCAGTACTTAGGCCCGACATTATGAACGTGAGACAACAACACCGAATTGGAGGTGGGGAAAGCTAGAGGTTTGAATAAGCCAAATCCAAGATGCGTGAAGCCAATGCTCATTAACGTGTAAACAATCATATTTGTGGTGCGAGTAATTTTTTGCCGCAAGATTTTCAGGGCAGACAGAACCAAGCGTCGACAAGGATCTACCACTGTCACAGCTACTTCTGTCACAAGACAGTTAGATTTCGCACGACACGTCGACGACTGCCCGCAAGAATGCCATTGGTTTGCTGGCTTCGTGCCCACGTACGACGACTATGGTAAAGGTAGTCCTATGGCCCTTTTATGGCCGTTTTAGCAGTAGATTGGTATCCACTGTGTCTAGGGCACGGTATTGGTAGGTGGAGCCCATCTCTCTCCTTCCTTTGACTTTTACTTCCCCAACCGAAGTCAGGTACTCATTTAACACCTGGGTGAAGCTAGAAAAGTTGTGTAAAGTGCCTTTCCCAAGGGCATAAGACCGGTAGCATGACAAGATTCGAACCCAGGACCTCTGCGTTCTGGGCTTAACACCGACGACTATGATAGCCCATTGAATCTGAGACCTAGCTACAGAGAAAATAATTTTGTCCTAGTAGTACCTGAAGTTGATGTGCCACCTTGGCCGCCACAGGTTGTAACAACAGCGGTCAGAATAAGTCCAAGACTAACGATACTAGAGAAAGACATTGTGTACCAATGGCTTAGATTTTAAACTTTCAACAAAACGTTTGACAGAAGAGTACAGCAGTACAAAATCATCCCGTACTGGTAAAACTGGTCAGACATGGTGGTGCTACAGGCGTTAAGGACAAATATAGCTGGCTGCTTCAAATTTTGCAGATCACGAGCACCTTAAGGGTATCTCACTGGACTGCCGTACGGTGGCGTCGTCATGAAGTTCTAAATTGAATTTGTGTTATCCTTGACTTTATAATGGGAATATCGTGCAAAACGTAGAAATATGACTAAAAGACGCACAAATTGTAATAATTTTATCGTTGAAATTCGTTAAGCTTACAGTCAAATCACGTATACAGCTTCAATGAGATAGTCCCTTTAGAAATTTACAAACTGCATCGTTGTCTCTTTATGACTTTCGTCCTCATTTATGTTTTTGGACGCATGTTTTGTTGATTAAGGTTTGTTGATGTTTTAATGTTTTCAAGGTTAGGCAGATGCCCTGCAAGGGTCAAACACCTAAGGCTCATTCTGCGCTATTCGGGAAACGCCCCTAACCCCGTGCACCCTTCTAGCCAGTCCTGCCGCTTGTACTGAACAGTATCTATTTGCGACTCCAGAGTTGTTCGGGTATAAAAATGGTGCGAAAAAATCCTTGTAAAGTAGTAGAAATTATTCTGTGCACGACCGCAACAACAATAGTACTGTGTGGCGAAGAAATAAATACATCAGGCCTCAGATTATACGAATTGGACAATTATGTTTGCCTCACCGGTGGATTTTAAATTAAGCCTTTAGTACAGTTGCAGCAGCAGGTGGGGTTTGCTGCAGTTCAGATGGCATCCGCAGGGCACCAGGTGAAAATGGGCATCGAAAGCCGACACGAGGAGAAAGTCCATATTCTGTATTGAAGAAAAGGGGCTGGCTTTATATGGCCTCTTTCTATCAGTATCAGTCTAATTGATATATTTAGTCCTATGCCGTTTAGCCATGTACAAATCAGAGATTGCCTAATCACAACTGCCTAATCACAATTAGTATAACCCTAACGTTAACAGTGACACAGACACACCACCATCACCACCATTTCACTTCAACATTTAATTTGCTTTCGTACATCACCATTATTACATGGGTATAGCTGGACATAATATACATCTGCAGTGTTTATCCATAACCTTTAACATCCACCATATCTTACTGCTCTTTTCCTCCTTTCCCCTCAGTAGTGGCACCTACCAGGAAAGTTGGGTTAATATTGCACATTTTAATTGTATTCTGAAGAGTTTTTTTGGTTATCTTAAACATGTAGATGTGACATAAACAAGGATAGCTTTCTCTATCCTAAGTAAATATATACCAAAAGTAGCTGGCTTCTTTCCCGCCCTGCATCAATATAACGTTTCTCATATCATACCACATTTTAGTCATATGTTTCCATTGAGTTGCCTTGTAAAAACTGCAGAACTTAAACCGCCTCACTTTCTTTCAGCATCTACTTCAATGCACCCTGCATTACTGTGGACCATCCTCACAACCTATTCTATTTTGCTCTAATACAATTTACCATTCTCATCTCCAGAAAATAACATCTTATAATGGCTTTCAACATTTATGTTCTTGTATCGTCATCTTGGACTTGAGTTCCTTTCAAAAATACAGCAGCGTATCATGACAGCTACCATTCTCAATGTTACAGTTACTGTAATACAGTATCATGGCAACAATAGTTAAATCACTACTGGCTTCTAGCTTCTTCTCTCTATATACTTCTATTTTGTGTTACATTGTTCATTTATTAGATATACATTTTTTGTAATCTATAAGGAACATATGAATATGTAGAGATAATGAAATTTCTTTTTCTCCCACTCTGAATTTACCCTCAATGTACAAATGTGCATGCAATACAATATAATTAGTGCCATTGATAGAGAATGTCATTATTACATAATAAATGACACTCAACACATTTAAGACTGAACTTATATGTGCAACAAAAATGGAGCATTGGGTTTACACCAATGTTTAAAACTTTTTAAAAGGTGATGAAGTCTAGCTGATGGAATTTCTAACACAACAAGTTTCCATCTCGCTATACATGGTGCAACCGTTAACTGTACATGTCTTTACAATGATCATGATCAACATTTTGTTTACTTGTCTAAGCATCAAGCACCATATCCAGTTTCTGTTATCAGTTTTATTGTGAAGTAGGTTTTAATTTGTATCATTGGCATCAGATGGTGAAATTTAGGGATGGTAGAAGAAGGCTGCTGGAAGACTTCTTACATTTAATGTCTCTAACACTTGATGACCATGCAGACTTGCTTTTATGAACTGTAACATCAAAACACTTCTTTTATCTAAGATATGACTGAGGTAGATACATGTTGCATTACTTTATAACAGCAAAATCTAAGCCAATTTTGTAAAAAAAAGTCTATATTTTTACTTCATACTATATAGCTATTGCAATCAACAGGAAAATTTGTTACCGGCAAACAAGATTCAAATCATGCATATGTGACCCCCATCCTACAATTTGTTGGAGCAAAATCATCAATGGGGTTCAAGTATGAAACATTATTGACCACTAACTTTACTATTTATTGAGACTGGACAATTTTATTCTAAATTGTGATTGGACAATTGTTCTTTATCATGATTGGCCAGCTTCTCTTGATTGGGATTGGTCAGCTTTTTTTGTCCTAAAAGCCATGTGAATGTTATTATTATGTTTTGTCTATAGTTTATACATAGTATTACAAAGTTTGTTGAACAAGAACAGTTGATTGACATGTACAGACAGATGCACACACGTATGAGGGTGATGACATAGCGAAACCTTTCTCATTGTTGAAAGAACGCTTTTAACGTTATGATCAATCAATTTCAACAAAATAGACATAAATAAAAGCAGAATACATGCATATACATTTATACAAATCATGGTATTAGGATAATCTGGCCCTTTTAACATAGGTTTCAATGACACTTCTCTCTTAGCTACCAGTTTCTTATATAGAATTATAGAAGATACAAATTTAAGATCTTAAAAATGTACATACATGAAACTTCAGATACTTAATCATATTACTGCCTATATTTACAGCTAAGTAACAGTCTTGGCTAAGATACTCGAAGTATTGCAAAGGACATGAAAGATATCCGGTTTGGCATTTCTTTCTACAATATATTTTGCACATATTCGTAATTAACTCTTGCATATCATGCATGTTGCAATTACACATTGCATGCACTATATTACAATCAACATTACCAGTATGCTAGCTACATGTAGAATAGCCATAGATTGTGCTACTAGCAAATTTGAAGTAGGGAATGTCTTAGGAGAACCAATATAGAGAACAATATCAATGTTCCTCATAATAAAATTTGATTATTCATCAGCTGTTATTTACATTGGTGGTGCCTTTACTGATAATTAGACGTTTCATTATCATTGCTCCTATACATTCAACTCCCCGCATACATTGTACGTGTAGATGCAACAAAGTGTGCTATCAAGCCTTTCAGTCAATTTCAGAGATTATGTCCAGTCAATTCAGAGTTCTCTTAAATACAAAGTAATAATGAAATAGCAATAGGAGACATAACATATACTTAGTGGTCGTCTCATATATTCTCCACATCGGCCAACTCATAACAAGGTAACTATGAGAACTGAAATAATGTTAGGTTTGCTTCATACACCTGTAGTGTACTAAGGTACCCAAAACATGTCTCTGTCATTTTTGCTTTGGATATGATTTTTATAAAATCTCCTGATTCAACAAAATAAGTAAAAACTGTACTTAGTTTTGTTATAAAGATTGTACCATTTTTGCCAGTGCACCATTTTCTAAAGGTTTTCTTCAAGCCAAGGTAAGACTGTATTAAACTCATACCAATCTGACCAGTAGAAAGGGAATACTGGCAGATATGTGTACTATTAAAGAAATCTTCATGGGGACTTAATTTCACAGTGGGAGGGGCAAGGAGACATTTGCAATGTTTTAACTTTCAAGGTTGCAGTTGCAAGGAAAAACCATAGCAATGACATGCAAGGCTGAACAATCATGTTCATTCTATGATGATCTTACAGCGATAGGTCAAAGCAAAAACTGCAAACATAAAACTACCATGAACATTACCAGTACTCGCATGACAGCCTATGGCTATTTGATAGCAATAACGCACAATTGACCATCTCTGCATTACTACCTTCGAATCTCATTCTGTGGCTTGCTGTCATTATAATGTTCTTAAATCTGGGCTACTACACAATTTACTTCACGTTTCAAAAGCTACAATAAAGAGGTGGCACTTAAATGTTGTGAGGGGGTCCAATAACTACGGGATATCAAGCAATTTGGCAAAGCGGTTTTCTTCTTGGGACAAAACTTATATTATAGTCCTACATCCCCCAAAGGTAACACTGGTCAATCTGCTATTCTTAACAGTTAACTAAGCCATGAAAATACTGGTAAAACTGACAACTGTTTGCTATACGCAAATCTATGGTATTCCCTACTTATTTGCTCTAAGAATTGTTTCATCGTACTTCCTATGTTACATCATGAGCTACTTTGTATACTACTTACTACTGACCTGTAGTGGCAACTTACAAGTAACAGTCATACTAAATATTGTGCTACAGTCTTTACTCTTGAGAATCCTTTTAATTAACAAAATACCTCTTAATATGCCTCACCTGTGTGGGGTCTGTGACTTGAGTGCTAAAGTACATGTACATTTAAATCTGTACTAGCTAATAATAGTGGCCACATCTGTATCATACAGACTACCAGGCCACTGTGAATCTAGTCTATAGTGGACACCTGTCTACTACATGATCAATCACTATAGACAGGTTTGACTGTAGACCGAGGATAGAATGGCTAACATATAGTTAGTATTATGACACTGCATCATTCTGCATTCACATCATCGGCTCTTCTATAGACATTGTATGAGGTAAGTTTAAAAGCAGCAATGACAAACCAAGTATACATAAGAACGTGGAGATGGTACACACATCTTTGACATGAATACAGCAGTTGACATCTTGGTTATGATAACCAGACACCGTAGCAACTACTGGTAACTCAGTCTTCAACAATGTGTAGTGTGAGCACTCTACAGAGTCCAGTTCTGCCCTTATTATCTGGCTTGTAGTGACCTGAGTGACCTCTGCAGAGCAGACATGACGGCCGCCAAGGTCGTGGTTTGTCTGCTGAGGAGGGTCCTGCTGGTGTCGCCCGCAGGCTTCCCCACAGCCGCCTCCATTGCCTTCACCGTGTCCCGGAACGACGAGATGACGTCGCACAGGCGCTGCCCCAGAGCCCGCGCCTGGTCCGTGCGACCCAGGGACTGCATGAGAGCCTGGGCGACCTCGCAGAGCTCCTTCAGGTGGTTGGTGCATGCGGTGAAGGTACTGGGGAGGTCCTTCAGTCCGTCAACACTCACGGCAATGCCCACGAGCTGGCGGGTGGCATTGCTAAACTCTCGTTGAGCATTTAGCACTGCCTGTTTCTGGTCGTTCACGCTGGGTTGTCCGGCCCGCATGGCTGCGTTTCCCACGTTCTGCATGTTACGTTGCGTTTCGCACAGCAGGGAGTCCGCCACAGCGTAGGTGCAGGCAAAGTTGACAGCCGCTCTTGCAGTCACGATGTACGATGGGGTCGCAGCAGGGGCGTTATTTGTCTTCTCATTTTGGGCTGCGTTCGTGGAGTTGGAGCTTTCCGGGGTATCCAATGCCTCGTTACTACTGGAGGATTCCCTCATAATTGGGGTGTGTCTTACTGGAGGTCTAGGTTTGGGTTTAGGCTTAGGTTTGGGAGGGGGAGGGTGTGAAGGGTCTGCATTGGGCGAATCTTTGGTGGCCGCCAAGGACACACTTCTTGGAGGCTTGGGGGGTTTTGGTAATCTGAGAGTTCCGGTGGCAGCAGCCAGAGATTGCGACTTTAACTCATTCTGAGTACTCAACATGCTGGATCCGTGGAGTTTTGTAATCCGTCTATCGAGTGTGAGTGTCTGACCTTCGGCAGAAGGGGAGGTGTTGTAAACAGCGGATACAGAACTGGGATGGCTGCATCTTTTCAAGGTATCGGTCGATGCGTTGGGATTGGGGTAGTACATGGCACGTTTGGGGATAGGGTGGCTCAGTTGCCGAATAAAGACTGGTTGGCTTTGAGTTGCCAAACCAGAACGAAGGACGACTTTATCTGAAGGAGCAAAACACTTGGGCTGGAGGGTCTCTTCAAACTCCTTTAGAAAAGAGGTGACAATTTGACTCTTTGGTCTGGCAGGCACGTCATTCTCCTGTTCCTCTTTCGTTGGCGATGCGTCAAAACTTGCAGAGAAGCGGTTCTCCCATCGAGCGCGCAGCTGCCTGACTGAAGCAACATTGGGATCAGTTGGTTCTGAAGTTCCTTTCTCGGTTGTTTCAGAATTGTCCAAAGGTGGTTTTGTTTCTGTTGGTACCTCAGACCTGTTTTTCTCGTTATTTTCCTCAGGGTGACACTTTTCCTCAGCAGGCCCGGAAATGATTGAGTTAATGCTTTTTTCCTCCACTGAACTGATCTTCTCCACCTCAATGTCTTCATCATCACTCTGTCCCTCTTCCACAATCTTAAGTTCAGTAAGCGGTGATGTCTTCACTTCTGGCTGGTCGACCACAACATTGGCATCACTACTACATTCTTCTAGCTGTCTGGGAACAACATTGCTGTTAACGTTCTTCTCCACAGCTGGCAACTCAGTTGCCACACTGCTACTAGCCTCTGTGGTCACTGGAGGTTCTTCATTCACAACAGTGCCGACATGTGTCTGATCTTCATCTACAGTATTTTCTGTCTTTGCCTGACGAGGTTCAACATTTTTAGTTGCAGGGGTAGAAGCAATAACTGGCAGATGTGAGGGCTTACAAGGTTGGGGTGCAGACAGCACCTTTTTAGGTGATGGAGTCACAACAGGACTATCATCTACATCATTGATCTGTTCTTCAGTGTCCTCTTCCTTCATATCTTCCTCTGCAAAAGGGATTGGTGATGGGACCTTGGGGACTGTATAACTGTCTATTACTTCTGTTGGCACAACTGGAGATGTAGGTCTGTCTACCTCCTCGTCTTTCTTGAATTTTTCAGCTGCATCTTTGGAAAGCGGTTCCTTGGTGACTTGTGCGGTGGTGTGAGCACTCTCCTTTTGCACCTTTTTCTCCTTTGGGAGTGTGGGGGGAATGGGCGCTGCACTAACTACTGGCGTCTCCTCCTTGGGAGTTCGTCTGATGGGTCTCAGTGCAGATCTACCGAGTGGCAATGATGACCTGGAGGAGGGAGACAGCTTCATTTCCTTGGCGGGTTCTTGATGGGACTGTTTCCAGCAGATACCACCAGTCTCTCGGGAAGCGGAAAACTGCCGTCATCATCCTCTACTGACCCGAAGGTCATGGAACGTACCATAGGAAGCACAGGGAGGGGCCGAGAGACATTGCCAGTGAGCTGACGTGGCCTGGCAGTGAACAACATTGGCAGAGGGACGGGTTGGCTGGCCTTAGGCTGATCTTTACTCTCGTCTTCTCTTCTTATTTCTCCTTCTGGCTTTTCTTTCCTGTCACTTTGTACCATTGGAACATTTTCAACCGATTGGGTAGAAGATTCATCAGGAGCATACTTGTCTTCATCATTGTCTCTCTTAGCTTCACTCAAAGTCACAACAACCGGTGGTGTAGAGTTTTCTATTGCACATGAGTTCTCCTCCTTTGTATTCTCCTCAACACTGACAGGTGTTAAATATTCAGCAGTCTGCCTATTTTCTGTTGCCTCTACGTTAGAGTCTACCTTCTTTTGGTCTTCCTTTGCTTTGATTTCAGCTGGTTTGGCTTGAGTCGTTTCTCTTCCTTTCACAACAGGCTGCTTCTCTTTTTCCTGTTCTTTTCCTTTTCCCTGCTCTTGACGTTTGACAACAGCCTGCTGTGACGTTTCCTCACGTTTTTCAACCTTAGGCTTCTCTTCCAATGGCTGTTTGGTCTGTTGGCCATCAAATTGCCTTGCCTTTAAGGTAACCCACTGTTTATCGTCCTTGTCACTGCCTTGTTGATCCTTATCTGTTCCGGGACTCTTGACCTCTTTCTTCTCTTTAGTCGGTGTGGTTTTCAGGGGAAGCAGTCGTTTGGCTTTCAACCTCGGATTGGGAGACGGCCCGTGGACAGGGGGCGGTTTGCTATCCCTGTGAAGAGAACTGTCAATATTACTAACATGGTCTGATGGGGGTGGTGGTACAACCATGGTGTCTAAAGTGTCAGGGCGGAGGACCTCAGCTGGAGGGGGCGGGACGGTCATGGCCTCTATCAGCTGCCGCAACTCATCATCGCTGTTCACCTCCGCTGTAGTCTCTGCCTCCTCATCCTCTGCAAGAGAAACAGAGCGGATCATTCCTGGTTCTAAACCCACTTCTAACAGTGGGACGTCCATACCCCTACCTGCCAGTTTTTGTCTAGTATGGAGGTGTGTTAATCGGGGGGTGGGTGTGCATATTAGTGGTACTTAGAATTAAATCAATGAGGAGTAACGAGAACCTATGAGTGCACGATGGAAGGTCAACAACATAAACCTAACTAGCGAGTTAGAGAGCAGACGAAGAACAAAACGATAATATAATTATGCATAAACAGACTTAGGGTTCTAGTCAAGTAAAAAGATAGGCGAAGGCCGCAGTCCAACACGTCCTCACTTAAAAAAGCGAGGTAGACTGGCGTGTTAGGAAGTGCAAACCGAACCAATACCACAGCAGTAGAGGAGCAAAGGCAGGCTACCTAACACAGCTTTAAGCATCTCACTGGCAGGCTCCAGTACAGGCTGACTGTTGTTGTCTCTAGATTCGCCTGGCTTCAGACGTGCTATACCAGTCCCTGGCACGGCGTAACTGGCCATGTTTTGCTGGAAGTACCTGGTCATAAGAGAAGGCACACCATGAAGTGGTCTAAGTTTTAGTAGTACTGTGCAGTGAGTGACCCTCCTGGCTTTTGTAATGCTCTGTCTCGGCTGTGCTTGTGTGCTGTGGGGTAACAAGTGTTAAAACATTACAGTGCAAACATGTGAGAAAAACACCAGTGAATGCTAAATTTCTAACTATGTTCAGCTTTAAGCCGTCTCATTGGATCATTAAGTATTCATGAATCAAACACTTTCTGGAAACAGACACACGGTGTTCTAGCTTATTTATCTTATCACTTATCATTTTGATTAAACAAAGACCTTTCAAATTGGAGTCTTCCGTTTCAGCCAACTTGTTTATCAATGACACTTAACAATTAGCAAGTAAACAAACTCAAGTTGAGAATGCCTTTATTTTTTTTTTACATTTCTATATCTGTACACAAACACATAAAACACAAACATACACCTACATGCATACATGGATACATACCTACCATTATACTTACATGTATCTAGTACACATGAGTAGGTTAAAAAATCCATTTAAAAAACACTCATAAAACACATATTGATCCAATATAATTAATGTTCATACATGTATGACATCACAGTATCAGTACAACACCACAGAAGAAACATCTCTTTAAGATTGAGGTCATCTCATTACCTATTGATTGCTGAAAGTTCCCCGCTACCGTCGACAGTCTCTGATGAGATGGTCTCGTTCCCGGAGTCTGACTCCGAGTCCGACTGGGACTCCTCCCCGGCCGGCGCTTCCCCTGCTTCTTGTGGTGCGCTTGATGTGTTCTCTAGCTGTAAAGTCGGGTCCAGGTCTGAAGACTCAGATTCGGTCTGAAAGAATCCAAGCCAACTACAAATGAGTCTGAATACACGAGTGTTGCATCCAAAAGCCTTAAACATCTGACAGGTACTGTACATGCAAGTCACTGTTGTCAAGCTGCAAAACAAGCTACACCATTATGCTAAATAACGTTTTTTATTTAGAATATGGCCCTCTTTTATCTTAGATGTCTACTTAGTTAACAGTCTTTCCATAACCTGAAGTTTTTTGCTTCCTTTAAGTTTACTGTAACAAAATATCAACCAATGTTTAAAAAAAACACATCTGCAGACAATGTAGTACCTTAAACAGGGAGAAGGGGCATAACTATCTCAGGCCCTCTTATAAATATGTCTTGTCACATCATAATGAACATCATCAGTCACGTGACAAGAGAACTCCAAGACAAGATCTACCAGATGGAAAAAGAGAGTATGTCTCGAAATCTCCCCAAGTAGTTATATAATTTACATTGTGTTTAATCGTTTAAATATTACGTCAAAAGTAAATATAGAAGTGGGAGAAACCACTAACCTCCTCCTTCAGACTTCTGGACAGCTTCCCTGCCATTCCCAGCGCGGGTCCTCTCCCTCCCGTAGGCATACCGGATGAACCCTCCCCTGTCCCTACACCAAATGCAACATTCTTGACCGAGTCCCTGAACTGTGGCGGTGGGGTAGATGCCGTGAAATGCACTGATTCTTCTTCCTCATAGGCCACGTCTTCCAAGGAGAGTGGGGGTGGCAGGATGCGGAGATCGATGATCTCCTCGGCTACCTCCCTGTGGGACGGAGGGTCTGTGGGCTCTGCTGAGTTGTCTTTACTGGTGGTGGCGTTACTGGGAGGCGGCCTGTGTATGGGACTGTCCTCTGCATTGTTCAACACAGGCTGAGAAGAAGACTGGTTCTGGCCGGACCCATCGTACATGAAGCCAATGTTCCTGGATCTATCCAGGGTGTTACATACTGTAGAGGGTGACGCACCGCCTGCCCAGCCTTTACTCGAGCCCACCTCAAGTCCATCTAAGGAGTCCGCTCGTATGATGTCTGGGTCCCTTCGAGGACTTGGATCCCTACTAGGGCTCGACCCAAACCTTATTTCTGCGTAGTCCTTCTTGCCAAGCACGAACAACGCTTCCCGGTGTCCTTTGTCCATCGGCCTACTGCTGTCTTCTGCTTCTAGCCTTTCCAGTTCCCTTCTGATGGCGACGCTCCCGACACTTATGTCCAAGTCGTCCTGAAAGCTCTGGTACATCGAGTCTCCTGCCGCCAGCGAATCTGTGTCGCTTGTGAAGGATGACTCTGACGACTCCACCGATTCGGACCCATCGAGGTGGTTCATGCTATCCAGGGTCGCTCTGCTGCCGTTTTTCATGCTAGGCATCATCTTCTCCGGAGCTTCTGTCCACTTGATGCCTGCAGGCAGCTGCTTTTCTCCGACCTATGGTTACAATACACAAAACACATGTTAAGCTCCTGATGCTGTACATGTATTACTCTCTGAATAATATCTTGCTATTACATATGAAAGACCCGTTTGTATCTTGTCAAGACAATGCAAATAGGACCACCAGGCAATCCTCGACTAACAAACTTGGGGTGACTGGAGTCATACATTTTGTAAGTGATGAAGTAAAGAGGTCAGTTGCAGTATCAGGACAAGTCATCTGGAACAGAATCACTGACGCTGCAAGATACGCTCCATCTCTGAGGACAGGACATTGGCATTGTTTTTAGACGGATACTATGTGTATGTGGCTCTGAATGGTAATATCTACAGGTTTGTGACCAAAACATGTATTATTTTTTTTCTAGACTTGCAAATCTGACAAGCAACAAATAAAATTGGCGTGGCCTTTAATGTATGTATGTAATGCTTGTTCACCTTAATCCGTGGAGTAACCTAGATTCGTTGTTGTAAAAAACTGGGTATTTAGAGGTTTCAGGTCAACAAGGTGGGTTTCAAATGTCAACATTTTCAAATATTGCACTGTGAAACTACCTTCCATCTATTTAATGACCCCAGAATACCCTACGGTTACGCTGCGGATAAAGGTGAACTGGCATTATGTACCTTTTCCGTGGGTTTCTCGCTGGCAGAAGTGGTGGTAGTCGGGACAGTCTGGGTCTTGTTGTCCTGTACATGCTCGGCACACGGTGTGGGGCCTTCTGTCAGGTCCACCCAGTGCTCGCCCTCCTGAAGCACGGAGCCGTCTTGTTCACCCTGCTTCTTGCTGACTTGTGCCGGAACGTCGCTGGGGTAGCTCCAGTGGGAGGCCTTCACCCGGTGGATGGAGCTGTATGGAGGAGCTGAAAGGAAATGTTATACAATTATTAGTTTCATCTGTTGTCATTTTGTTATGATCTGAGTATGGAGGAGCTGAAGGGAAATGGTAAGACACTTTGAGAAGGATGGTTTCAGTTTTCCCTGATATTGCCAACTTGATGAGCCACCAGAAAACAGTAGCTTTAACCAAAGATCAGCTTGCCCGTAGCAGGGCCTACTTCCAAGGCTAAATTTTCAGCATATCAGGTCCACTATCACACACAGGTGATGCATATAATTGTTTTAATTTATGGCTATATATATGTGACTTCATTATCGATGAAGCCATAGCTTGTCTCTGGGGTCAGTTTGCCAAGCACTTATTTTGCAGATGGTTTCCCAAAAGAAGACTTTTTCTTTATGAACAAAAGAAGAAAAAGTAATAGATCATTTTGTTGATGGATACTTGCAATTGGCTGTATACTTAAAGGTAAAGTAAACGTTCTCTCTACATATCTAAGTTAAGAAACTTAATCATATTCCATCTACTTTTCAAATTACTTAGTACAACATTTGATCACCACCAAATAAAGTAGGAAAAGTCAACCTAATGTTTTTTAAGAACTGCTCATCACACTTTTCACACTTCATGTACGTAAGCATGTCACACAGCACATTACCAGTATTACAGCACTATAACGCACAAGGAAGACACGCAATGACAGTAGTTATTAAGTACCAAAAAGGGCATCCACAACAGCTGTCTTATATGGTTGTCACATCTGCTCATGGTAGGAACAGTTGGTTTTGCTTAGAACAAAATTTAATAATCTTTAATGCAATATTCCTACTTGTCCTAGATGACTGGTATGTTTTGAGTAATGAGACTCCAATAGGAAAGTCTACAAGTTCTGCAAACTCAAACTTGACATTTTCCTTTGACATCAATAAGAAACAAAAAAACTTTTTCTGACTGAGCAGAACTGTTCAAACAAAGAGTAATCTACAGTAGACAGACATTGTGAATGCCCTATAAGATCCTTTTAAACAATTGTCATTGATAGCACGTTCTTCTACACTTCAAAGTGCTGCCAAAGCATGCTGTGTGACAGGCGTACACACCTGACCTTTCCTACAGGGGTATCTCACTGAACCTGTAGTACTGTATGTTGGCAGCATTGCTACAGTCAAGTGATTTGACAGGGCACTTATCGAATTTTGTTGATAAAAAATTAATATTTTTCTGCTTTACGTGTTGTCTTTTTAGCATTACTTGACGTGTACATTTTTCATAATACTCACACAACAAAGTCAAGGGTGTCACAAATACTATTCAGAATGTAGCGACGTTGCTAACATACCGCCGCCCAGTGAGCTACCCCCTTAAGGCTTAAGTCACACTTCCAAACCAGGGCCCGGCCGGGATGTTTAAAGGAACGAAAAGTTACCTAAGAATATGCACAAATCAAGCCATGAATCTTATTTTCAAATTTTGTGTATTCTGATGTCTTTTATATTTATTTATTCTTTTTGCTCCCAAAAGCTGCCTAGCTGGGCCCCGGTTTGGAAATGTGACCTAGGCCTAAGGTAGAAAATACCAACCTTCCTTGCTGAAGGCATTTCCTGCAGACCCCTTGCCTAGCATAACCAAGCATGCATGCAACAGACAGAAGTGGGAAATAGCAACCAGTAAAGGAAAGCAAAACAGATCTTTAGCAGGGCACCATTGCTGAGAAAAGTTAAGTTCTGGAAAGATTAGAGTCTAGTAGGAAATAAAGGTAGTAGATGAGGTAGCATCACCAAAATATATTGAGATATTACATGCATACTAAATGCTTATAAAATAATGTGAATTATGTGATAAAGTAGAAATTTGCAAAGATATGTATGAGGTGAGCATATTGAGGTGAATATGACATTCCCATAACAAAATTCAAAGCTCATAAAAAATATTATATCGTAAGAGAAAATTTGAATGGTCATGCATTATGAATTTCTGGTGTTAGAATTTGTGTAATGCTAGTTCACCTTTATCGGCAGGTTAACCTATATCCATTGTATAAAAAAAATAGGGTAATTAGGGATATCAAGTTGATGGACAGTGGTTTCAACATTTTCAAAATACTTCAGTGTGAAAACACTGTCCATCAACTTAATAATATCCATAAATATCCCATTTTTTAATACAACGGATATAGGTTACCCATGAATAAAGGTGAACTAGCGTAAAATGAGTTTCCTAATATAGGTAAACATACTGTAAATGCAGAAATGTTCACGGTGGTTTTATGTTCGCGGTTTTTGCAAGGCAGTCTTACCGCGAACTTAAAACTATCGCAAACATTTTCCATTATAGTATGAGACTACAGTGTATGGCACTACCGCGAACTTAAAACCACCGCAAACACTCCATTTTCCTGCTCCCGCTAAAGTAAATCCCCACGAACTTAAATGCATTTACAGTACAGGTAAACGTAATTCAACAAAACTGATTGCCCCAGCTATGACAGACAGAAGCCTCACCTGACAAGCCTGACAAGGGGAGAGTCTGTTCCATGGACAGCAGAGAAGCATCAGGGTTGACAAACATTTGGTAATACCCATTCAGAAGACAGGCAAAGTCCCACGCATCGTCCCTCTGCATCAGGAGCTTGATTGGCTGCAGGTGGAGAATCAAAAGAGATTCAGTGATCTCATAATCTAGACAAATGTAGATGCCCTTGATCAAAGTTTAAGGCCCACTCAAATTCATTGGATGATTACAACCCTAGGCTGTCCTTAGGATAATCGTACAAGATCCAACTGTCTTGTCGACGAAAAAGCCCTCTAAGGTCCTACTAGTCTGCGTGTGATTCTGTCACAGCCTGCTTGAAAATTCTCTGACAGGAAAGTCGTCTAATGGGCTGGAATAAATGTGGCAGTGCCGTACATCAGATCAAACTTGAGTATCATGAGACACAGAGAAATGAGGTTAGATCCACAGTGGGTTGTACCCCAAATGGGCTTTGGTGAAACTGTCACCCTGCATGGATCTGATCTAACAGAAATATATTTCCTAGTCTGTCCCTAAGCCATAACAACAACTGATAATCAAAAATAATACAATATTGCAAATACTCTACATGCACAGTAAGGACTTAATTTCATAATGTAAACGACACCTAAATATTCTAAAAAAATCATGATGGTTTGTTATACATTGTTATAAAAGAAAAGTATGTGTTTTTGTATAAAATAAAATTTGCGTACTCTGACATCTTTGATGTGGATCTCCACGCGCTGCAGAGCGTCACTCTCGTACTGCAGATCCACCCGCATCAGGTGGCAGAAGTCGGCCAGCAGCGCCAGCGGGTTCCCACGGTTGTTCAGCACGTGGCTCAGGCCGCAGTGCGGACTAACCAGAAGGACCACCTCCGTGCGCCGATCATGCTGTGAAAATGGAGAATGGAAAATGGAGTTATCAATCACTTTTCATAGTACAAGCTGCCTAAACAGTATAGAAACAAGGGGGGTTCCCTCGGTTGTTCAACACGTGGCTCAGGCCACAGTGTGGACTAACCAGAAGGACCACCTCCGTGCGCCGATCATGCTGAGGAAAATGGACAGGGAGTTTTTAGTCGTTTTTTGCACAAGCTCCTCATACAAAATACAAAAGACCAGAATTCCTTCCATTTACTTTGATGTTACCAAGGGCAAGAGTTTGGGTCTTTTATTGATAATTTTATGTATCATTGCTATCCATTTGCAACCGTTTTTGGGGGCATGGATAAAAAAAAGAGTAGCTTAGCTGGGCAACATAACATGTTGCTCATTGTAAGGAGATGCTGTTGTGTACCTATCAAACTTGACGACATGATCAGTTGGAAAGGAAAAAAAAGATACGAAATTGAGTACAAATCTAAGCTGCATATACATACAGTTGTTTCTAGTATTAAACATTAAATAACAACAAATATGCAACAATGGCATGTTTTCCCTGGAAGCTAAAGAACAAATTTAAGATATGGGTTTTAGGAAAGTCAGGGCATTTCCACTCACCATAAGCGTCGCCTGGAAGTACTTGCCTCCAAATGACCTGAGCTCAGACATGATCTTTAGGTAGTGCAGCTTGGCTTGGAGAGGGGACAGGGTCTGGAACAGAAAAATCCAACATCTCACACAATCTGCTTATGATCCTACAATGGTTGTATTACTTAATAATATAGATCTGTTGAATGTTCAAAATCTAAGCTTTCCTCACTGGTAGCGTATGTAGAAATGTTCAAAAAAAGTAAGCTTGTCATGAAGTCGATAAGGGGTATCTACATACATTTTGTACATGATGCAAGTATCGAATCTCTACAGATCTTAATAACACACTGTTTTGACTGCAACCGATGAGAGGCCAAATTTTTTTACATTTTGTGTGTTTTTTGCCTCATACTTTTGCATCATGCGTCATATTCAAATTATAAAATCAAACGGCACTGGTAGCCCAATGGTAGCTCATCGATCATTGTCTAATGGAAACGGGGCCTAAGAGGCATGAACTGTCTACATGTCTTTTTTCCTGCACAACAGCATCATTCGTAATGCTATTTACGTCCCTACATATGGCAGACAATGACGACAGCCTACTAACTATTCACAGTACATTCTGCAGTGCCTGGGAGATAACTAGAGCCAACTGTCACCACAACAGATCTCTGACCTTGCCAGCAACAGGGGGAAATGGAGGAAACTTACAGTTGCCAGCACAGCAGCAGCCAACCAATGACAATGACTAATAGCTTGACCTGGTCTGTACTTCTTCACCTTAATATTTTAAGTCTCAATGATCTCACTGGCTTGGACAAGTTTTCAAAAACTCACTTGTCCTATCAGGCAAGTACATAAAAAATTTACTTGGCCAAACCAACTTTTCACTTGCTTAAAATTTGAATTACACTTTTCAATGTATTTTCACTCCCAACAATGGAATTTGGGGATATCAGGGATATAGGTTGTTTACACACATGATTACATAAAGCCTGATGACTTTTTTTTCAGAGGCATATCATAGTTTGTTTCCTCTTTGGTTGTAATAATTGGTGGTGAACCGGTGAGAAAAATAACAACAAAAACATCAGCACATGCAACGAGTGAATACTGTAGTGGGCCCAACTCATAAAAAAATCTTCACTTGCCAGATTGGGCAAGTGGGATTTGACACTAGTCCGAGTGGCACTTTCACTTGCCCTGGACAATCGGACTAGTGGACTTGTCCAACAATTTCTCACCTTCTGTCCGGGAGCAGTCAGGCTGTGCTGCACCACCTTCAGATGGTGGCCGAGTAACCGCTTCAGCTCTTTCTCCTTCACTGTCTGCAGCATTGATGGAGGCAGGAACTTGTCCAAACCACACTCCTTCCTGTAGATAGTACATTCATTGCCACCAGTAAGTCAAAATACTCATCAATGGTACATTAAAAAAGGCAAAGAGTTGTCCTCAATTGAGGCAAAGTATGGTACATTCATGGAGGCAGGAACTTGTCCAAACCACACTCCTTCCTGTACATACACAATGAATCATACATCTTGCATACAGGGTTTTAACCAGCGCAAACTTGTGTCACGTAATTTTGGACTGTTATGCTAATTTTTGGACCACTACGCCTCACTCCACTCCCTTGCCAGTACCCATATGCTAATTACTAAAAATAAAATCCTAGCTAGAACCCTGAACTGTCATCAATCAATCCACGACCTACCTACTCCCCAGTTCCTTGACCTTCAGGTCGCTAGAGGGACAAGGTAGACATGAAGATAGAGAACTGTCTCCAGGCTGGCCTCTATTTTGCTATAGTTAGTCTTTCTAGCAGGTTTAGGGACGTCCAATCAATCAAGATACAAGAAACAAACATAAATCTTCACTCCTTTGGCAATAGTCCTAAAGCTGGATTGATCCATCTTATACGCAAAAGCAAAAAATGTGCCTTTTTGATTCTGGAAATAACAGTAACTCCTGAAAATGACCTATGAAACCAAGAAATGATGCTAAATATTGATGAATAAAGAGACTCTCTTTACACTGCTTTATCTTCACCAACGTTTCGTGGACCATCTGTCACCTTCTTCAGGGCAATTCGGTTCACAGAATTGCCCTGAAGATGGTGACAGATAGTACCCAAAACGTTGGTGAGAATAAAGCAATGGTCGTGTAAAAAGAGTATCTTTATTCAGAGACTATAGCCTGATGAAACTATTCACGTATTAATGCTGATGTAAATGACACAAATTTCAGACTAAATGCACCATGAGACCACTTACTCGATGTACTTGATTGACATCTTGCGCTTATTGGTATAGTGTATAATAAGAGTCGGAGCAAGAAGCGACTGACAGTGTATATAGTGCATAATAAATGTCGGAGCAAACTACTCTCCAGATAGTACCCAGGCTACTGTCAGACCACTTACTCGATGTACTTGATTGACATCTTGCGCTTGTTGGTCGTGGCCACCATGAACTCATGCATGTGCAGTGCCGCCAGCCGGAGGGCCGTTTCGAACCGCAGCTCCGTGGCGTATCTCTCCTTGATGACATCATTACAGCACTGGCAATACACAAGGAGGTAATGATTCTAGTCAGAGGCGGAAGCAGCAAATTTGGGGGGGGGGGGACTTTTTCTCACAAAATTTTCAGCACATGGAGCACCGAAGGTGACAATCCAAATCCAAGTCTGGGGTCATGCTCCCCAGAGAAAATCTGAAATGTTGACCCTCTTAAATGCTATGTCCTGCCATCACAAGAGAGGTCCAATGAAATTTTGAAATTGGGACTCTCTGAAATAACATTTCCTGCATTTTCAGAAGTAAATTTTGTCGGCAGACTAGCTCTGAATACATTTAATGAAATTTCCATCATTGAAAAAATATACAAGGGTTTCAGCTTGTTCAGCCATTTTCAGGAATTATCAACACGATAATAAACAGCATACTGGACAGGTCTGGTTCGTAGATCTATGACTGCTGTCTCAAAAGCTCATCATACTACCAATACCAGTGCATGCATGTACGTGTTCCTGTGTCATTTCAGTACCGTTAAACTGTTACTCATGATAAAGTATGTTTTGCAGGGTTAGATATTATTTGTGTAAAACATTACCTTATCAAAGGAAGTGTAATAGACGAGATACTTCAGGGAAAACTTTTTTCTCCCTAACCAAATTATGTACGCTTTCTACATGGATAGCTACAGCTGAAAACTTTTTTCTGGCCATCTTGCCTTCCTTTTCTGTTTGTTAACCTGGAATAAACTGTGTGGCATGATGAGGACAGGTTTGAGTTGTTGAGTCCTTTGGATATCTACAGCTGAATACTTTTAGCTGGCTGTCTTGACTTCATTCTTTGTTTTCCTTAAGGCTTGGGTCACATTTCTTAACTGGAGCCCGGTCGGGATGTTTAAAGAAACAAAAATTAAAATATATACCTAAAAATATACACAAATTACGCCCATTAATCTTATGTTGACATTTTGTGTAGTTTGATATCTTTTATATCATTCTTTTCCCTCCAGAAAGCAGCACGGCCGGGCCCCAGTTTGGAAACGTGACCTAAGCCTAACCTGGAGTAGAATAAACTGCATTAGCCTTTGATTTCTTAACAGCAAGAAACCTACCTGCATGTAGAGATATTCGAATGCATTGGGGTCTCTGCGCAGGAGGTTGTAGGAGTCCCTGGGTACATGTGTGATCCTGAACAGCACCTTCCACAGCTGAGACCCTGGCTGGGCTAGTATCTGGGAGGAAGAAAAGGATAACTGACTTAATCACACATAGTTACAACATTATTCATATACATGTACAACAGACTGATTTTTTAGCCGGGATTCCGTCCAGGTAGTAGTTTGCTCCTGTGTTCACTTCTGCTACCCCTCTGGGGAACTGTACATTCAAACCCTTTGGTGGTGATGACAGTTAATGAGCAAATTAAGGAATGGGTTCTAGAGCACTTGTTTGTTGACAACAGGCCCTCCTGAGTGTTGGAATGTCTGTTCGAATGAGTGCTTGAACCCATTCCTTAATTCCCTCATTCACAATCAGCAACCTCATCTAAAATTTGGACTTATTCCAGACGTTAACAATGTCAAGGTTCCCAGACGGAATAGCAGAGAAACGACTGTTTATAGTGTATAATAAAAGTCAGAGCTAGAAGTGAAGTATAATAAACATCAGAGCTAATTACTATCTGGATGGTACCCAGGCTACTGATTTTCAGTATCAAAGACAGTCCACACGGAGAGTATTCTGGTATACTAATCAACCAGTATCTTGATCACACGTTAGTGTAATTGATATACAACAGCCTGATTTTCAGCACCAAGGACATGGTATGTTGCTACAGCCCACAGGGTGTCAATGGGCAGCCCTAATATTGATGGCTGCCCTATATGCTCCTATAGTCCACAAGAAATAATTCTGGTACACTTAAAATTCTACATGTACATGGTACAACAGTACAAACTTGCTTACACATTACAGTAACATGTCCTTTGAACCGCAACATTCAATGCACTGCTGCAATAGACTTGGACAGGCCCCGCCACAGTTAAACACAATCAACCACATGCATTTCTAATGAAGACAGCCTGAGTACATCCCTGGCAAACATCCAAAACTTAGTACCTGCAGGGCTCAAAATACCACCTGCATATGCAGGTTAGTGCAGGTAAAATTGGAGCTGTGCAGGTATTTCTGGTGTCTACCTGCATCTAACCTGCACTGGTCCATGTACTGGGTTTTAAACATAAATATCCTATAATGTAGGTGTATGTGGATTGTAACTAGCTGCATTGACTCTTACCACCTATTATGTATGAAAGAAAAAATAGCAATGGTTCCGCAACAATTTAAACATGACCCATGCTTCCTAAATTCCGGGTGGTGCAAGTAAAATTTGTCTGGTGAAGGTAACTTTCAAAATCACCTGCACCAGTGCAGGTAGGCACGAAAAAGTATTTCGAGCCTTGACAGCGCTGGCAAACGTCCCAAACTGATACCTGTGAGAGTGATTCATCCGGCTGGAGGAAGGACAGCCTGTTGGCGGCTGTCTTGTGTGACCTCTGCACTACCAAGGAGAAGTGCTCCATTGCTTTGAAGTTCAGTTTCTCTTGCAGTGCATCAAGAACATCCTGGGAACAAAACAGTGCATACTTCAAAAGTAGTACATGTAGTTACTGTAGTAGTAGTAGTAGTAGACTGGTTTATTAAGAAAACAATATGCATAACAGTCCTGGCAGCGTAGGAGGCTGAATTGTGAGGACATAACAATCATGTTCCATTCCAAAAGTACAACAATTAGCAAACTTTGTGAGCGACATTAAACAAGTGCTTTTAAAAAAGCTGGCATTTTGCCAATGTTTGCGTGTGTGAACGTTTTTTTCTAGTTATTAGAATGTCATATAAATAGAACAGAGTAACTAAACCTGATATTGGCGCATGGAGAGATTCACATATGTGCCTGAATCTAGATCTAGACGCCACCTGTTAAAAGTACAACAATTAGCAAACTTTGTGAGCGACATTAAACAAGTGCTTTTAAAAAAGCTGGCATTTTGCCAATGTTTGCGTGTGTGAACGTTTTTTTCTAGTTATTAGAATGTCATATAAATAGAACAGAGTAACTAAACCTGATATTGGCGCATGGAGAGATTCACATATGTGCCTGAATCTAGATCTAGACGCCACCTGTTAAAATTTGCGTGAACTGCAGCAAATTTCACTACACTGCCTGTTTTTGAGTGAGCTCTGTTGCGGGGCATTTTTAAGTTTTTTTTTTTATTTTTATTTCTATTCGGCAAAAAAACGAAGCGGCGAATCCGTTAACCAAAGAAATAAATTGGTGTGGCCAAATGGATGTAAAAATTAGTATTTTAATGGATGTAAAAAAGAAAAAAAAAAATCTACCTCCCCGGATTCGAACCGGGTGCATTGGTTTGGAATGCGTAAACTTTAACCACTGCGCCAGTGCGAACATGTTGAAGAAATGCCTGTTTTAACAGGTATAGAAATGTTTGGCATGGATTGAACAGGTCCGTTCATCTCAACATCACCCCATCACCCCATCACAACGGCGACTACTATGGATAGAAGGCATTTTGCGACTGCAAGTCGCAAAATGCAAAAAATGGATCAATTAAGATCATAACATTAACAGTAGTTTCTAGTTAAAATACAATTTCAAAGTATTACAATTTTTTTGTATTGAAAGAATTCTGCTATTCAAGGCAAATTTCAGTAAGCTATGACTACTAAAATGAGGTTTTGGATACCTAGCTATTTGCTAAAAATAGAAACCCAGATTACTATTTCAGTAATACATTGGCTATGTTAATAGTTGGATACCTAGCTATTTACTACCTAGCTATTTGTTAACAGAAACCTATAGGTTACTATTTTTTTTAATACATTGGCTACATTACTTAATAAATCTTTATCTAAAAAAGATTATTCAATTTTTTTTACAAGATTAAGTTGTACAGTGATTTCAAATGTTCGATCTAGTTCAGTCCTGCAGTATACTTTTATTAAGCACACATCTTGCCATTCAATCTTGTTGAAATTGAGTCAGTTGTACATTTTGTATAAAACTTAACCCTCCAAGCATGCAAAAACCCTCAAACATGATGCCATCTTAGTACCAAGACTCACTCATACAGAACAGAATGGGTTGGAGGGGACTCATCAATATGACTGTTTCTTCTTTGATTGGGGAAGATGATCCAGTTTGGAAAGATGATAAAATGACTTGTCCAAAAATTATAGGTCGTGAAAGTGCCTTTATGGTAACTATTGCAGTGATAGCTGATAATGATAGGAATAAATTTGTCCTAATGCTAAGGAAGCTATGGATATCAGTTACCAAGTCATTTACACTTTCATAAAATGCAACATTACCAGCACCATTCTTCATTCCAACCAACAATGAAAAGAAGTTCCTGAAAGTAACATTTTGCAACTTTAAGTTCAGCTTTGCTTTGTTTTGACATAATTATACTTTCAACCAAGAGTGACCTAATTTTACCAGTCTAGAGGACAGCACATTTTCAAACCATTACGTCCCCTTTTATTATGCATTGTATTTAAGTGGGAACCAATTTAGTCTGATGAAAAATGTATGTGCGGTCCCAGGGGAGAGGGTGGCGACAATGCTTGGTCTGAAGTATTCGTCTGAATGTTCTTTTATTGAGCAGGAAGAAATCCATTAAATAGGCAATGAATATGTATAGCCAAACTGAAAAAGTATTGGAAGACTGAAACTTTTTTGGGACAAATATAACTGAACATATATTAACTAAGTAGATAATTGTTAATGTTATATCCAGGTCCTCATGGACTACAATGGATGGACATCATTATATTAATGACGTAAATTAAGCAATGCCAGGGACTGTTGAAGATATGGCTTGACAGGAAGCAGGAAGAGATGCATTAGATAGGCAATGAATATATATATTAGCCAAACTGAAAAAAAGTACTAGAAGACTGAAACTTTTTTTGGACAAATATGATTTAGCATTAGTAGATAATCAAGGTCCTCATTGACTAAAATGGACAAACATCATTACACTGATGATGAAAAATGATTAGCAATGCCTGAGACTGTAGAAGATATGACAGCTTCAGAATCAATGTTACCAGAATGATTGGTATACAACCTTTAACAGTTCCAGATAGAAGAAAATCTGGAAGATTAATTTGTCCTTCTAGAAGCTATGATTTGTATGCTACATGTATCTTCAGTTACCAAATCATAGCTAGAGGGTTTTGCCTGTCTGTTTTCCATCATGGAGGCTATGATTTATTAGTTTCTTTGACATTCCTACAAAGATTCCATCTGAAGGGTCTACGTGTGTCTGTTTTTACCCCAAATAACCTTGACGATAGAGACTACGATTTGCACGTCACCAGACGAGTTGAAAACAGGTCATCTCTGGAAGACCTTGCCTGTCACTTTTCCATAAAAACCCTTTGTGACAGAAGCCGTGATTTGTATGTTTCCTCGCCAGCTGTAGACAGATGCTATCTAAAGGACCTTGTCTGACTTTTCAGGTCAAACTTTCAGGACAGAAGCTGCATGATTTGTGTGTTACCATAACAGTCACAGACAGATTATATTTCAAAGGCATTGCCTGTTCTCTTTCTTCATCATGGCAGATGCTACGATTTGCATAGTACCTTGACAGTCAGAGGCAAATCCTATATAAAGGACCTTATTTAGCAACTCCCAGGAAAAACCTTCAGGACAGAAGCTATGATTTGTATGTTGCCTTAAAAGGGTTATTTATAGACATATCCTAATTCTAAAGGACCATCACGGCAAAAGCAATCATCATGATTTGCATGTTACCTTGACAGTTAAAGAAAAATCCTATCTGAAGGACCTTATTTAGCAACTCCCAGGAAAACCCTTCAGGACAAAAGCTATGATTTGTATGTTGCCTTAAAAGGGTTATTTATAGACATATCCTAATTCTAAAGGACCATCACGGCAAAAGCAATCATCATGATTTGCATGTTACCTTGACAGTTAAAGAAAAATCCTATCTGAAGGACCTTATTTAGCAACTCCCAGGAAAACCCTTCAGGACAAAAGCTATGATTTGTATGTTGCCATAAAGATAGTAATAGACATACCCTATTCAAAGGACCATGATCACGGCAAAAGAAATTATCATGATTTGCATGTTACCTTGACAGTTAAAGACAGATCCTATCAGATAGGAGCTGTTAGTCGTAGGTTTGTTGCTTTCCAGAAAAGTCTTTGGAATGACAAAGCTGAGGATCAACCTCACAAACTACTGACTGCAAGGCAAATACTCTGCCATTACATCCAAATAGCACCAGGAAAAACTTTATGATGTACAGTTTGTAGTAGTTCATAGGACATGGGAGTTTTCTTTTACAAAACCAGTTATTCTCACCTGCTGACGTTTGGTATAGTGTTCTCGCTGCAAAAGCGCCACCTACATCGGCTACATTTAGCGGTGAGAAGCAGAGCTCCAGTTAGAAGCTTTGAGGAAGACAGACATCGAAAAGTCAGCAGGAGAGAATAACTGGTTTGTGTAAAAGAAAACTCCTATGTCCGATGTACGTACAGTAGACAGTAGCTATGAGTAGCCTGTTACCTTGACAGTTGTGGACTGATCATATCTGAAGGACCTTGTCTGTCCGTTTTCCAGGAAAACCTTCATGATATTGGGCATGTAAGGTAAGCTGGTGTCTCCTGATTCCTGCAAAACATTGCAAAATCATTGTACATTAGCCAGAGTCTGAAAGCATTGATCTTACTGTAAATGCAGAAATTTTTGCAGTGGTTTTATGTTAACTTTGCAGTTTTTGCGTTGCCAATTCACCACAAACATTTTTCCATGGCAATAAGAGACTACAGTGCACGGTGCTACCGGGAACTTAAAACAACCGTGAAAAGTCCTTTTTCCAGCTACCGCAAAATTAAATCCCGCAAACTTAAATGCATTTACAGTACCTTGATCAAAAGGAAGACAACCATGAAAATAATGCATCTTCACCGAAGCGAAGACGAACTGCTTTCATTATCCCTCCATTTGCCGTTGGCAAGTAACACTCCTGGATCAGAAGATGGCTGTAATTTTTTTTTTCCATCCCACTCATTGCTTGGGAGCCCTTATTTTTAATTTTTCATGTTCATCCAATTTTAAGTCTTGCTTTAGTCTTATACCCACACGCATCATGCAGTACTTACTGGAGGCTGTCCGTTGACGAGAACTTCCTGAGAGAAGCGGACTTTCGGTGAGGAGGGCTGGCCGTTGTGCTGGGACTGGGCAGACTGGGTGCCAGCAGAGCGCGCTTGTATCTGTACAGAGGGCAACAAGAAAGAGTTACAACTTGACATGAGAATATTGGATGACGATCCTTTTATTATAACCGCATGTTGTTTGAGAGCCAACATTTTGATGACAATCAGTCATCTTCTGCAGGGGAAACATGACTGGTTCACTTTGCACTGTAGCTACAGATTATTGCAAACAATGCAGTTCCAAACATAAGGTGTTGTACATGTCACATACATAACTAATGTTAAATAACAAATAGATATGTTGTGGTTCCAAATGTAAGGTACTCTCACATACATCTTAAATATAAGCAACAATGAGTCCATGCAGTTCCAGTACTGTCACATTCTTGCTGCATATACTACCCATATCTTACAATCAGCAGTTTTATGCTAAAAAAGATGAATTGAATTATGAAGATATTGAATGTTAACACTGACCCTATAAGGCTGCATCACTGTCAGCACTATTTTGTCAGGGCAAGACCTGAAAAAAATATTGAAAGAAAAATTATCAACTCACATGTCTTTTCATGAAGCAAAGTATTCTTTACCTGAAGTATAATAATAATGTCTTAATAGGCATCAAGTTTGGAATATTAACAATAGTAGTAATAATAGTTATATTGAGAAAACAACTTCATATCCCAGCAGTTGCATTTGTTTGAATTGATGTTGTGATATTATGATGTATGATTGTTGACAGTAAGAATAGTGAGGTACCCTTGGGAAACCACCAGTACTGAAAATCTACTGTTAAGTACTGGCCGACTACTGTTTAGTACTGAAAAATCTACTGTCTATCCACTGAATAGTAACTATCTAGTACTGTCAATATCTACTAATTATTCACACTTTATGCAAATTTCCAGTACTGACGTAGTAGAAAAACAGTAAATACTCAGTGGAAAATCAGTAAATGATCAGTAGATACTTATTGGGGAAACAGTAGATGACTACTAAATATCTACTGACACACAGTAGATGACTACTAAATATCTACTGACACACAGTAGATGACTACTAAATATCTACTGACACACAGTAGATGACTACTAAATATCTACTAACACATAGTAGATGACTACTAAATATCTACTGACACACAGTAGATGACTACTAAATATCCACTGACACATAGTAAATATCTACTGACACTGACTATGAAATATCTACTGACACACAGTACATATGCAGTAAATCCAAGAATTGTAAACAATATGACCCTCAAGCATTCATGGGGAACACAGAACATGTGCAAGCACTCGGCACAAAAGCAGAAAATGGACATTAACCGTTTCACTCAGTATTTTCTCTTTCAATGGTACATTGCTGTGCCTTGTTCAATGTATAAATTTGTCTAAATAACTGCAGTTACAGTATATGAACAACGAAGGTCATTCTGGGGGGAGGGGGGCAGAAGTGGACTCATAAATTGTTGCAGCCGGTAATTGGACAATGATACATGTAATTATAAATTTGTTGAAACAATCAATGTCTGATTCAATTAACACTGGCTGGGGAGGGGGTTTAAACTTTGAACTGGTGAAACAGAACCTGGGCACCAACCAGGTGCAGAAGCTGCCTGTCACATCCAACAATTCTCACCAACCTGGAGACACTCTCTGCAACAACCTGCTCAAGGTCAGGCATGCATGGGGGAGGGGGGCAGAAGTGGACTCATTGTTACTGTATATGAACTTCAAGGTCACTCTGAGGGGAGGGGGGGACAGAAGTAGTCTCATTGTTACAGTATATGTTACATGTCATGTATAAATTTGTCCAAACAATCATTAATTAATGTCTGCTTCCAATTGACACTGGCTGGGGAGGGGGGGGGGTATTAATAAACTTTGAAGTAACTTACCTTTTTGCTAAATTTTCCTACCTTTATGTTTTGCTATAATCTTCACAGCATCTCCTTTTCATTTTTACCATAATCTTCATTACCATAAACTTCAAAACTGTCTTGGAGTTTTTATAGATAAAGTTTGCACACAGAGAGATAAGCAGACATCTTACCCTGGCTGACTCCATCTCCAAAATGGAGCCAAAATGCAACTGACATTTGAAGTACAAATGGACCAATCACAGATTGACAATTTAAAGACTGTGATTGGTCAAAAGATATCAGTAGATGTCCAGTAGTGATCTGATTGGTCGATAACTCAGTAGATGGCCAGTAGTTGAACAGTAGATGTCAGTAGTGATCTGATTGGTCAAACTATTCAGTAGATGGCAAGTAGTAGAACAGTAGAATTTTAGTACTGTTCTGACAGTAAAAGAACAGTAGATATAGGCGTAGTACTTGTCAGTAGTGGTTCAGTAGGACAGTAGAAGTCGATTTACTGAAAATCTACTAAAATTCTACTGTTAGTAGTCAATCAGTACTTAACAGTAGAGTTTCAGTACTGATGGTTTGCCAAGGGGTAGATCAATTATTCTTTAAACTGATGAATCCCAAAAATAGAAATGCTAAGAATTAAAACATAGAGAAATTTCTGGACAATAGATAAGTGTTGATCAAATGGACGATCTGCAGAATGGCACCAGTTCTACACTGTATATCATTCAGTTTAGCACTTAGGAATATTCAGATTGTTAGCAGAATGGGTATAACAATAATGATATGAAATAATGTGTATAATTATATTATATATCATCACATGTGCACTATTTATCCCGCACACGTGCAAAATAAATCAGGAAATGGAACGATTTGCCACACCAAGAAACTCATAACTTACACAAATATCTATAATCTCCTTTTGAGGGGTGCACCTTAGGCAGTTTTATATTAAGTACCTGACATTAATCAACATAATGATTGGATGCCTCTTTGCTTAAGTACTGAGATACTTAATTCTTTATGCCACATACATCAAATGGGACCGGGTACAGACAGTGTGCGGGGGAAAGATATGGCCTTAATATGAACTCATAATCATTAGCACAAAAACTATGCCCTTTGCATAGTATGCATATATAGGAGAGTGCAAATATTTGCTTGTTTGTTTGGTTGTTTTGAAAAATCCAGTAAACATCCTTGAGGCATAACCCACCAGTTTTGTACAGTATGTACAGTCTGTATAAGACCAAATTAAGGTTTGATCCACTCACAGCAGGAAGGACCCCAACTCTATTGAGCCTGCTCTATTTGATAAGTGCAGTGGGATCTTTTATGTGCTCAATCTACTCAAACAAGGGGCCTCTTTCTTTACATCCCATCCTTGAGGACAACCCAAACTGAATCTTGGTATACTAATCATTTTCACCTGAGCTACATGAGGAAATAGGTGTATAGTACCTTCCCAAAAGGCACAACAATGGGGCCTGCTGCAGTTTCGAACCTGCCAGATGCCAGATACTAGAGAATGTGCTTTTCCTTTCAACCAATATGCTTAGGCTATCTTATTAGGCTAAGACTTTGCATATGTAAATCACATTTCAATAATTTTTTCCAATTTGTATAAATCTCAAATATCAGATGATGATACTGAATCCAGTTACCCTGTACCCATGCATACATGTAGCCACAGACATGCATGCACTACCTGCAAGGCAGAACCTACTGTCAAGGCACACAAATACATAACACACTTTTTGGTGCCCCTTTCATTGACAGACTATAATGATCTATAAAGTGTAGTTGTGTCACAAAACATTAAATCATGCCGGGGCGGGTTTCCATTATTGAAAAGTCACGACAGACTCCGGCGTTATTTGTTGCCGGATCCCTCAGATGGACTGTTCCCTCAAACCTACAGGTCGTGAGCGGTGTTATTGCACAATGCAATCTTCCTGTCTGCACTTTTATGGCTCTATTCTGGCACGCTGCCAAGGCCTAGGGAAAAAGATGTAGTGTTTCCTGTTTCCCTGCCTACCCAAGAAAAAACCTGCAGACCTAAGACTTTTTTTGGGGGGGGGGGCAGTGGAGTCCATAGTTTTAGTTAGAATTTTAATTCAGCCTGCTTCCCATTGAAGTAAAAACGCTGCTTGTCCTATTTTATGAAGGATACATGTACAAATGTATCTATTACATTAAATTAACATCTAAATTTGTTTTCTGTTTCCCTGCCTACCCTAGAAAAACCTGCCAACCCTAGACTTTTTTGGGGGGTGGGCAGTGAAATTTTAATTACTTTTAATTAGAATTTTAATTCAGCCTGCTTCCCATTGAAGTAAAAACACTGCTTGACCTATCTAATGAAGGATAAATGACTGTATTTAATACATTAAATTAAAATCAAAATTTGACATTGAAAAACAAGTGTCCTCATGCATTTCAGTTTACTTTGTTTAACTGTCTTGTAATATGTAATATATTCACCTTTATCTGCGGGGTAACCTATATCCGTTGTTTATAAAAAAACAGGGATGTGACATCAATGGGCGGTGGTTTCAAATTGAAATAATTTCCCAATATTCTGGTAATTTTAAAAATATCGCACCATCCATCGACATCGAAACCCTGTTTCTTAAAAAACTGATATAGGTTACCCGGTGGATAAAGTGTTATCAGTAGAGTTTTGGCCAGCCTAAAAAAAATGGCTCTATCCTGGCATTCTGCCAATGTTCCCCTCCGATGAGCCGGTGCGTGGGTTGGTTCGGAATGACTGGGACGGCTTAGCGGCATTCCGTGGGATTAGCTTGCCAATCAAAACTGCCGTCTTCATAACACCCTAATTTTGTACCGGTGTCCGACTGTCATCAGCGCAAATCTGAGCGCTCAATATCAGCATTGTGCGGCTGATACTTAATTGTGCTGTGGAAAAGCCTCCATGAATTACAAATGAAAGAGAAAAGATGATATGGCTTTACACAATACTCATTCCCAATACTACGTAATTCACACCAAATCTCATTCTTAAATAATCAAACTCAACAGTTACAAATACCTGTAGCAAATTCATCATATCTTAACACAAAATGTATTGGAAAGTTACGAAATGAAACAGACAATTTTCCCAAAGCTACATACCCCACATAAGAATGAAATAATTAAACCTAACATGTACAATTTACTCTTCACCTATCAAACACAAAAATCATGTATTGCAAAAAAACAAGCTAAATCCATCCAGATGATCAAGTCACCGACCCTCAGACACGAGGAAGGGACTAGACATAGATCAAGTCACCACATACAACACAGTCATGATTTTTGTTAGAGATAAGCCAATCATAAAAGCGCATCTCACCTTACTAACTCTACTACCCTGTCTCGAGGAGCTTTCCCAACATTTTCTCTGTTGATCTTCAAAATCTGGTCTCCTGGCAGCAGCTTCCCAACAGATGGTCCTCCTACATGAAAAAAAAAATTATTAGATTAAAAGAAACATACATCAACAGTCAAAAGACTGCAGGTACCATCTGAAATGTCTGACCACTTAGAAGGCTTATCCAGTTGCTCGAGTAACAGTTGTGTTTCGTATCTTATTACCTGGATGTCTAACCTTCAATGATGGAACATGGAATATGTGTGGTAACAGAATGACTTCAGACAGAAGTATCTTGCAAGGATACTAGATGACAAAAGAATTTGGATCTTAAAAATACCAAACTCCCACTGTGACTACCCAGTGAATTCCTACCACATTAAAAATAAAACAAAAAGAAAAGCAAACACACAGTTAAGATATAATCATAATCTGAAACCTCTGTCATTTACAAAATGTATCCAGTTGCTTGAGTAACTTTAACTTATTACCTGACCAATGTTAACCTTAATTTGATGGAACACAGAAAAATGTATGGTAGCCTGAAGTATAATAGCTTCAGCCTTGTATCTTTAATAGGATACTGACTGATAAAAAATTGGGATCTTAAGAAATACCAAACTCATTCTGTGACCACCCAGTGAATTCCTACCACAGTGACTGCACCTTTTCAAGAGGTGCAGAAACATAACACCGCTCTGCAGCCAGTGCTCCTATACTGAGGCAGTGACACACGTCTGCATGCTCCAAAGGTGTAACAACCCTCCATGCGTGCATGCATACAGCATGAAATTGAGGACACATAGTTTACACAAGTAAGGTCAGTTAAATGAATGTATCAAAAACAAGAGGTACAACATATATGTTGTCAACTTTAGAAGTTATGAGCAAGAATTTTCAAAGTGATGACACAATTTCACACAATTTGGGCATAAAATGTAGTTTCCTGCATACCAGAACTTAAACATACAAAATCAACTTCCCCAGACAAATTACACCGGCACCATTTTGTCTGTTAGTCCATCAAAAAGCAATGTTTGACGTACATTAGATTTTTTGGAGCCATTTGCTGGGTGCTACTATGGAGATCTAGGAGGATTTTGTGGCCATTACTGGCGATAATATTGTCACCCTAGTGGATCTATGGTGTAAAGTGAACTGCTTTTATCCTGGGCCAGTGCAGGTAGACATAAAAAAAAACAGCACAGCTCAAATTTCACCAGCACTAACCTGCCTAAGTGATACTCAGAACCCCTGATATAGTTCACATTTATCCACAGGGGTAACCTAAATCCGTTGTATCAAAAAAGGGTGTTCAGGTATATCAAATCGATGGATGGTGGTTTCAAATTGAAACCACCGTCCGTCAACATAATATCTCTAAATACCATGTTTTTAAAAATAGTGCATATACTGCTATATAGGTTACCTCACGGATAAAGCTCATGGCCTTATGTCTCGCAAAGGATAAAGAGGATACATGTATATAAGTAAGTAAGTAAGTACAGATAAAGGTAAACAAGTGTTAGGTGTAACTTTGTAAGTTTGAGCTAGTTCCACAAAGTTGTTGTACCTTCGGTGACGTTCCTGACAACAACAGGCCTCTCCCCACCAGCGACGAACCCAAAACCAACGTTCTGGTCTCGATGCAGCTCCACTCTCCTTGGAGGTGGCGGTGTCAGGCGTTCAGTGGCCGTGCGAGGGTCGTCACGACAGGTAGTCTGGGTCACATGACTGGAAAACAAACACTCAAGGTGGATACAGTGTATTGTGTCAAACCCGTGCCTTGATTTAAAAAAAAATCTATGCTGTGTCCACCAACCCATCATTAGCTGCTGTGCTGAACTGAGTAACATTTTACAATACAGCACATTGGCGAGTAGCGGTAAGGTGGGCATTTACTTTTTGTTTGAAGTTCTGTAAGTCTCTAGTTGATTTACAATGTCCTGTAGGTGGCAGATTAAGTTTGATACATTAAGTGTTCCAGACCATGTGATATTTTATGGTATCACACAGGCTTCTACTAGTATTACACAGGCTTCCATGGAATGATTCAAATGTGCCTTGCATCAGTTGCATGCGACACCTGCACCACTTTGTCATGACTTGTATACCGGATTTGTTTGTTGGAGTAGATATTATTACAATTCCAACACATCAAATTTTCTAAACTTTGGCACATTTTGCCCTTGTTCCACGGTTCAGAAAAAAAACTGATCCCCCACACTAGTAGAGCCAAAAATCCCTACTCTATCGCAAACGGACAAATGCGATAGCAGGACAAAGGACCACTGTAGAAGCGGTAAAGAAGCGATAGGTCTCCCCAAAAGCGATAGAGTTCTTCGGCACAAGCGATAGCGTTGCGATCTTTGTTCACACCTAAGGTCGGGACAACCAGCGGAGAATTCCCATTGTTATCAATAATAGGTGCTTAAAAACCACGTCTTATTCTAATCTATTAAAGACAGAAAAGTGGAGGTGGAACTTTCAAGTTTCCAAACTTTTTGTCTTAATCTTATCATCATTTTAGCCTGAGTATCATCCTCCGTAGTAACCGCTGGCTCAGCGAAAGTCGTGAGCCAGTGGTTACTACGGAGGATGATACTCAGGCTATCATCATTTGGCATCTAATATGAAGAGAAGAAAACATTACATTTGAAAATATCTTCCCTAATATCTTTAATTTTGATAATTGGGATACAATATCTAGTGTCAACTCAATGATTCATGGTCTGCATTAACGTGCAGTATTACCAATTATCAACAGAGTTACAGTTTCACTGCATGATCAAAAGTGATATGCTTCCCATCGGCAAGCATTACAGAAGTCAATTAAAACCCAATGGATAGATTTGATCAAGGGACAATTTCCTGCCCTTTAACAAAGAACACGTGACACACAATTATACATTGATTACTCCCCCTATTGACAAAAACCATTGTTGATGTTTGGAAGTAATTAATCACTCTCTCATTTGACTTGGAAATTTAATCAAACCGTTTTGTCGAATATGAATTAGTTCTGTTGAGTGTCACTCTGCCCTTGGACTCTACTGCCTGCATGTATCATCACTCGTCGCCATGAGCTGGTTAAACCTTCTTCGTCCAAGGTTAGATGTGATGTCATGCTAGTGAATCTGAATTGATTACGGGGATTGGCAGCAAGGATAAGTTCAAATTTTAAATCTAATTTTTGGTATGGATTTACAACTACTAAACAGATATAAGGCTCAGTTTTGAGAAAACATTGGCTGAAATATTTGATTCATTCGATCTGCCTATTTACTTTTTCCGTCCAAGGTTAGATGTTACGTCATGCTACAGTGCTGGAAATATTTTTTCAGGCAGAAGACAAAGCCAGGTTATGTCATCAACATTTATATACTTTTTTTATTAGTTAAATTCATGGAAGAGTGCAGTCCAGGAGATAGCTGAACTGACTTACTTGATGTAATTTAATTGGGGTATGACAAAATCAAAAAGAAAGAAAACTAGACAAGAGGGACAAGAGGTTTTTTCACTGTTTTCATTTTTTTTTACAACATTTCAAAGAACATACAAGAAGAAGGGATGTGTCAAGCTACCCACGACAGGTTACTTGTCCGCCGAGCTCCCACCAACCCACTCCTGCCAAATTGACACATCCAAATAAACAAGACATATGAAACATACAAGACAGACAGTTCATACCAGTAGACCACAGGGAAGCAGGGGATTAAAAGCGCAGGTGCGCCGTCGACCCTCGCCCACTGCACTGAGCACCGCAGAGACATAAACGTTGTTTCATTCAGACGTACAAAGTGAAGCTTTATTCTTGAGTGGAGGCACTCCTTGATGTATACTTACTTGATGTAATAGGTCTGCCGGTGCTTGTCCACTGCCAGTTCCCAGCCATACGGCAGCCCGTGGCAGCAGGCCCAGCTCTGGGCGGGAGGGAGCCAGTTGGATGTGTGGGACTTGGTGCTGAAAAACAAAACAAGAAATCAATATGTACAAAGATCTTATGCATGTACATCTGTAAAGTATTGTACATTTCTGTAAAATCTCTTGACAAAATATAACACAACCATGTCCATCGATGAAGGTTAGACATCCAGGTAATAAGATACGTCACTGACGAAAGACACCGGATGGCTGTCTGAAACATCTGTCACAGTGGTGAATGTTTCCAAAATCATATCCAGTTGCTTGAGTAATACTACTTTTTGGCATATCCATGTCCCTTTCACACAAGACATGCTTCACTCTCACATGCCATCCTCCGATTCCTGACTTTTCATTTCCTACAAATCTAGATTCATTTCCTGCAAATCTACGGACTAAATTGGCCTGCAGGAACACACCAACCAGTGGCAATCAGTCTGACGTAACATCATTCAAATGAAAACTTTTGAAGGCTACATACAACAGATTTAGTACCAGCTACTGTATTGATCTTCCCTGTACCTGGACCACTTTGCTGTGGTTGCAGTTCATGCGTAGCATCAAGACCACGCTAGTTTTTGCTCGCTTTTTTCATTTTGTGCCATAATGTACCATGATTATGCCTAATACTAATGTGGATTTTGATATTGTTATGATGATGCTACTTTTGTATACTTTATTGTATAGTCTACGTTGTGCAATGTATATGTTTTTATGTGCGGGAGGGAAGCCTTCAAAGGTGCATTTTGCACCTGTTTTGCCCTCCCCTTCACAATGTGAAAAATCCAAATAAAGAACAGTGGCGGCGGCACCATGGGGGCAGTGGGGGCAGCCGCCCCCACAAAAAATAGGTCGTGGGGGAAAATAAGCTGAAACACTCAAAATCAAACCCTTGTGTATATTTTCACTAATGGAAATTTCATTAAATCTCGCTAGTCTACTGGCAAAATTTGGGCCTGAAAATGCAGGAAATGACGTTTCAGAGGATCCAGATTTCAAAATTTCAAAGGACCTCCCTTGTGAGGATTTGCGCCATCGGCACTGGACATAGTGGGAAAATGCTACCAGAGCGTCGTCCCCCACGACCTTTTTCTAGTAGAAATTTCATTATCAAACTTAGATTTGTTTACAAGCAAAATGTTCCCCTCAAATGCAGGAAATGGCATTCAAAGTGTCCTGATTTAAAAATTTCTCCAAAACTCCCTTGCGGCGGCTTGCGTCTTCGGGGCTCACGACGACGTAGTGCAAAATATGTTGGTGCGTGGGTCGTAGCCCTCAAAAATCGTTTTCTCTACTAGAAGTTTAATTAAATTCAGCTTAGTCTGTCTGCAAAATTTGTCCCTCAAAATACAGAAAATGGTGTTTCAGAGGGTCTAGGTTTCAAAAATTTACA
The DNA here is from genome assembly GCF_000003815.2 of Branchiostoma floridae. Classification (NCBI taxonomy): domain Eukaryota; kingdom Metazoa; phylum Chordata; class Leptocardii; order Amphioxiformes; family Branchiostomatidae; genus Branchiostoma; species Branchiostoma floridae. Next base: position 5,095,557 of record NC_049985.1, on the reverse strand, counting down.
GAAGCTACATTGCAACGGCTCGTACCTTCGCCGCTCGAAATGGTGAAAATATGTTGGGGGTGTCGCCCTCAGTAACTAAAGATAAAACTATGTGTATTTTTGATAGAAATGTCATTGAAGTTAGCTTAGCCTGGCAGCGAAATTTGCCCCCCAAAATACAGGAAATAGCGTTTCAGAGGGTTTAGATTTGAAATTTTTCCGGGGGTGCGCGACGCCTCGGGCCTTCGGCCCTCGATTTAGTGATATGACAAATTTTTGCCCCCACAACTAAAAAATGGTGCCGCCGCCTCTGAAGAAACCAAGCAAACATACTGAACAATATCTCAGTCTGTTTTCACAGAAGCAAAACCAGACATTTTGCTGCAGTATTGTAACAAGCCCAGAATCTATACATTTCAAGGTCTCATCAAGACCTATCGACATACCGAATATCAATAAACCCATCCAAGCCTTCTCATCAGATTATGCTGTTCATTCACACACACGCATACATACATTTGTACATGACATTGTATAAACAATACCGAAAGGATAACCTTCTTGGCATATTTAATAAAACACAACTGTCAACATCAGCAGATCTATATACTTGTCCTTGTTCAGGTACATATAAATCATTCCTTCAATTGAGAAACCCCACAGAGGGCGAAGAGTCAGCCACTAGAGGATAAATCATGTTACCGATGTATGATTTAATCTCCAGGGTAGAGGTACCCTGTCTGCGTGCCAACATCATTACGCAACCAGGGCCATCAAAAGTTTCATCCACTTACAGGCAATCATATACACACACTTTTCGATAAGAGTGTTGCGTTATATGCATGCTAATCCCGCATACACAATATATGGATTATGATTTTCGAATTCCCTAACAACTAGTACTAGTGTTAGATGAATGAATGCCAGGGTTCAGATATCCAATTTGAACCTTGAAGGTGACTGCAAATAACTATTCCACAGAATAACAGGTAGAAGGCTATATGTATATGGATGGGGATGCTCGTCAGTGAGTGTTATGAAGATGCCAGTATGCCACATAACAGTTTCAATGTATGGAGACACATGTATGCCACGTAACAAGTTCTATGTAACGCTAGTTCACCTTTATTTGCGGGGTAACCTTTATCCGTTGTATTCAAGACTAGGGTATGTAGGGATATTAAGTCAACGGACGGTGGTTTCAAACTGCAATAAAATACCGAACAAAAATGCAATTTGAAACCACTGTCCATCGACTTGATATTCCTAAAGTCCCTGTTTGTAAGTAGAATGAATATAAGTTACCTCGCGGATAATGGTGAACTAGCGTTATATGGAGACACCTGCACATTACATGACACGTTTAATATATTGAGCTGTACACACTACCATCGGTCAAATTTATTTCTTAAGGTTATTCACTTAATGATTGGATTTTGTGCAGTGTTTCTCTTCTATTCACAGTTCCCATCAATGAGTGAATGTCAGGGTTCAGATATCCAATTTGAACCTTGAACAAGTTGAAGGTGACTGCAAATAACTATTCTACAGAATACCATGTAGCAGGCTATATTATATAACGTTACATGTGGAGAGTAATGGAGACACCAGTATGCCTTGTAACAGGTTTTATGTATTTCATCCTGTATATCCTGTATACTTCATGACATGTTCATATATATGGAGACAGCTGTACACTGCATGTATATGGCTCGGTTCAATGCACGGAAACTTCTACACACTTTATGGCAGGTTTAATATACGCTCATCCGTCGTAAATGACGGGAGAACCACGAATATATGGAAACACCTAGTACACACTCCATGGCAGGTTTAATGTATGAACACGCCTGTAAGGAAGATTTAATATGCGGAAAAACGTTATAATATCATATACTTCATGGCAGGTTTGGTGAATAGAAACACCAGCATCACCTAGTACACACTACGTGGCAGGTTCAGTGCATTTAATACCTACGCACGTTATGCCAGGTTTGAATATGGAAACACCCACACAATTTATGGCAGGTTCAATGTACGAGACACCTATATACACACTTCATGGCAGGTATGAACACACCTATATAATTATTTCTAAGGAAGGTTTAATATATGGAAAAAACTATTACGCTAGTTCACCTATTCCCGTGGGGTAACCTATATTCGTTATTAAAAACAAATGTTTGGACTAATATCAAGTCGACGGACGGTGGATTCAAACTGCAGTATTTTCAAAAGTTTGCCGTTTTAAACCACCGTCCGTCGACTTGATATCCCAAAAAGCTTCCTTTGTACCCTGTTTTTAAAAACAACGGATTTAGGTTACCCCGCGGATAAAGGTGAACTGGTGTTATACTTCATGGCAGGTTTGTTGAACAGAAACACCTAGTATACACTACGTGACTGCTTCAAGTTCAATGCACTTAACACCTACACACTAATAGTAATACTAGGTTTGAATATGGAAACATCTTCAAACTTTATGGAAGGTTCAATTTACGGAAACACCTACACACTACATGGCAGGTTTAATATATGGAAACACCTTGTAGACATAATTCATGGAAGGTCTAATATAAAGAAAAGCCACTACATGGCAGGTTCAATGTACAGAAACACCTACTGTATCAACATACTTTATGGAAGATTAATAAATATATATAGATAAACTTATCTACTACAGGGACGGTTTGATATATGAAGAAAAGACCTACACCCTACATGTATATGGCAGATTCAGTGTACGGATCCGAAACATCTAATAGATATTATAGTAGTAAATACTTCATAAAAAGTTTGATTGACATTCGATAAAATCTAAAAACCATATGGCAGCTTCAGTGTACAGAAACACCTACAGACTAAAGCAGGTTGAATATACAAAGACTGATGCGTATTACATCACAGGTTCTACATATACTCAGACAGCTGTGACCTACAAATGTAAAAGGCAGATTCAGTGTACGTATCCAAAACACCTATCTAGTAAACACTGCATAGAAATTTTGATTGATGTATGATAAGGCCTACAAACTATATTCCAGGCTCAGTGTACTAAAACACCTACACACTATGGCAGGTTGAATATACGGAGACTGATGTGTATTACATAACAGGTTCTACATATTCCCAGGCAGCTGTGACCTACATGACAGGTTCAATGTCACCCGCCTACATTACCACCCCGCTGATGACTAAACCATGTCTGACAACGGTTGTGCATTAGCACGATCAGTCCGGTGTGTACCGGGAGGCACGTTCCTGCCAGGCCTCGGGTTCCCATCCTGCCCCAGACTCCACCTGCCGCCAGTCTGCTGAAGAAAGGGAGGCCACCTCAAGGTGTTTCTTTCCCCGGTGCAGGAAATACTTTCTACTACCAGGTTGCCCAGGAGGCAAGCTGAATCAAAAGCCAGGTTGTGCCATCAACATTTCAGGTTGCCCCACTTTGAAGTTCTTCAAATCAGCTACTTATCCATCTTTCATATTCCAGTTACATGTAATCATTTATGTTTTATCTTATCAAGAAATAAATACAAAAGCTTATGCACGTAGGTGGGGGGAAAGTGGTGTTCCAACAGTTACTGCAAAATTTCAGGTTGCAAACTGCGCTACCTGGGTTTAAAATCAAGTTGCGCCAAGCAAAATGCAGTTGCATTTGCAAGAGTGCAAGTGGGCATTTTGAGCACTATTACACCACATCTGAGAGTGGGGCAAAGTTATAAAGTGTTTCACACAGAAAGATAAGCATGAGACTGTCCAATACGATAATAAACTTTACAATGTGATTCAAAGACAGGAATAAGACCTTCTCTTAGAATGGTATGCCTGCACAAATATCTAAATAATTTTGTAACTAGAATTTCAATTTAGTTCTCAAAATTGCCTTTCACAGATCAAGCAATACATGTATCTTGGAAAGTAGACTTTTAATGGAATATGCATAGCAGTAAGATGTTTTACAGCAACATACGATAATTACAATCACCTTGTCATATCTTTGCCTAACATATTTCCTGTATTCCATGTGTGAAATACGTCCTGTACGTGTATTTTCTTCAATCTACGGCTTTGCAATATCATATGACGTGCATTCTAAACAATAAATTTGATACCAAAATTGTCTTAAGCTTGATCTATGAGACAATATCCATACCTATTGTGTCTACAAAGATTAATCTTTTCCTGATAATATCCAATATTGCTATCTGAACTCCTCAATGATAATTCAGATCCCGAGCAAGGACAGGTCACTGAGATTCTGCAGTGCAATTTTGTGCTTCTATTTTTGGGTTCTGCATGTGGGTATGCACGTAGTAAAGAGTTTAAAGACTAATGAAGGGAAACAGGGTGAGCCCTGTGCACTGTTGAAGTCAACCTTGTAATTGACCTGTGACACAAGCCAGATAAATACAGTCATCACACTCAGGCAATCACTTACTTCTCATTGACATGTGGTAACTTCCAAACTGTAAATCTTGAGATGTTTGCTGTGCTTTTACTTATTTCACTGTGACCTCTCTAGGACAAAATCACCACTAATCATATGCATTTCCTTTGTGTTAATACTGTACTACTGAATTTTCTCGACTGGGAACATAGAGACATTGTGGAAACCACCTTTCCCCTACGTGAAATCATATCATAAGACTGTGGGGACTTAATTTCGGGATAGCAAGAGTGGTAGTTTTGAGTTTGCGGTAGAGGAGCTTCATGAAATCCTTAAACAATAGATTCCCACAGGCAGTAGATGATTTGGAATCTAAAGGAATCTAATCCAAACAAATCCAAATAACTCTGGGCACTGCCATGTAATGTTAATGTCATCATAAATGATAAGACTTTTTTCAGTTGTAGGGCAAGGAAATGTTTCTATTTCAGATGCAGTAGAAATAATTTCTCCAAATGGATTTGCAAATCCTTGTTCCTTCTGGCTGCTGTGATATATAATATATCTGCCCAGTCACTGGGGTGGTTACGATGATGGATGATCCTGAGCATCAGGTGTCAAAATGGTATCAGATGTCTCCCCTGTCAGTCAGCTCAGAAATATAGGTCCCCTGTCAATCAACTCATGAAATCTAGGGTGGGGCAATCTTAAGTCAGATCTCTGCATCAATGGCACAATGTACTCAGTTACATGCTTTTGGAGATTCATGAAATTGTTTATATTCTATATTAATGAACACAATTATGCTGTTTGAAAATACATGTATTCTACATCACTGACCAATTCTGAGCTGCACATGCAACAAAACAGGAAACAGTCTGTAGATCTCTAGAGACCTTAAGACCATATTAGATATTCATGGTGTGTTCCTCCTTATTAAACACTTGACATAATATCTATGATTTCCTGAATGCTTTTATAAACTTATCTATTCTAGCTGGTACTCATGCTTGCAGGTTGAGCTTTTGTAAACAAAAACAGGAAAGAAAAGATTAGGTTCCGGCTGAAGGTTGATTGACCAAGCCAAGATGGAGCACTGAGAAAAATGAGCCGAAACTGATCAATAGATAGTAATTTCAGGGCTACACTAAGGGGCCACAACCTCCTTTCTGGTCTGTGGTTTGAGAGAGATGAGCTAATCAAGAGAAATCAAAAATCATTAGCACACTGGCTGCAGCTGGGTTCACCAGGAATGTCCAGTTAACAGGTCAGAACAAATGAGCAAGAAATAGAAATAAAGTGAAAGGGTTTAAACAGTATTGCAGTCCTGTTTTGGATACATATACAACTATAATAAGTAGACTGGCAAGGCTTAGGTACCAATACCCAACCCAGGGTCCAGCCGGATAGCTTTTGGAAACAAAAATATGATATAAAAGGTAACAAAAGACACACAATGTAAACAAAATAGGCATAAGAATAATTTGTGTATATTCCGTGATAAACGCTTTTATTTTTCATTTCCGCAAAAACATCCGGCCAGGGCACAGTTTGTAAATGGGACCTAGGCCTAAGGGGGAAACATAGGAGTTTCTATTAGTCATGTCGTCAACTGTATGGTTGATCGAGCCAGTCCCCCACGGAGTTATTAAACTGCTGCTGGCAATCAACAGGCTCTCACCATAGTAAACAAGATAAAATCAGTCAGGGCAAGTCATCAGGGACCTGAGCGTTTGACTTAACCCAGAAGTGCCATTTAGCTCTATTTGAAAATAGATACAAAGTACAGCAGCCAATTCAAAACCAAGGACAGGGCAAGTTACCGGGGACACAATTGTATGAGTAAAGATAGAACCACCAAGAGCTACCATATAAATCTTCAAAAGCTACCATATAAATGGCTAATTCAGCACCAAGGGCAGGGGACAGAACTGTGTGACTGAAGCTACATGCACAAATATACAGCAGCCAATTCAGAACCAAGGACAGGGTAACTAACTGGGGACGCAAGTGTATCAGTGAAGCTAGAAGTACAGTATACAATAGAAAATTCAGCACCAAGGACAGATCACGTAACTGGGGACAAAAGTGTTTGATTGAAGCTAGCACCAATATAAAACAGCCAATTCAGAACCAAGGACAGAGCAAGTAACTGGGAAAACAAGTGTAGGGGTGAAGCTAGAAGGACAAAACATAATTCAGCACCAAGGACAGGGCAAGTAACTGTGAACAGAACTGTGTGACTGAAGCTACAAGCACAAATATACAGCAGCCAATTCAGAACCAAGGACAGGGCAACTAACTGAGGACGCAAGTGTATCAGTGAAGCTAGAAGTACAATATACAATATATATATAATATATATATATACAAGTATTAGACTGAAGCTAGAAGGGCCAATAAAAAACAGCCAATCCAGCAACATGACAGAGCAAGTAACTGGGGACATAAGTGTATGGGTGAAGTCAGAAGTACAATATAGATTTACAACAGGCAATTCAGCACCAAGGACAGGGTAAGTAACTGGGGACACAAGAGTGTGAAGAAAGCCTGAAGCACCAGAAGCATTCTTAAAAGTAGCTACTATATACAGCAGTCAATTCAGCACCAAGGACAGGACAAGTTACTGGGCACACAAGTGTTAGACTGAAGCAAGAAGCACCAATATAAAATAGCAACTAACTGGAGGCACAAGGTTGTGGCTGAAGCTAGAAGTATGATATGCAATAGGCAATTCAGCACCAAGGGCATGGCAAGTAAGTGTTTTGACTAATAGGGCCTTCACACGGAAATCGAATTAGCAGGAATCAAGCCGAACCAGTCGGAATGAAGTATTTGTAAAATTCGTAACACATTCGGGGCCATTCCGAGTGGGAATTCCAAATGGACTTGATATCCCCTTCACACGAGAAGGAATGAGCCAGAATGCCGTCAGAATGAAAATTCTTTTCTATTCCTCGGAATTCGTAGTGTATTCTAGAAATTCTTACTGCATTCGAGATGTTCTTTTGGCCACATTCGGGCTGGATTCGAAGTGGCTTGCTGTTTCGGTTCTCCATCGAATGAGATAAGAACGTTTCGAATAATGTTGGAATGCCACAGAATGCGGTCAGACTGCAGTTAGAATAGTTAGAATCCACTTGGAATGCCATTCGATATTCCTACACTTCGAATGCACCTCGACAGTTTTTGACATGTCAAAAACTTTCGAGCCAGCCAAAAGAACGGGGACGAATATCTGGAACGCAGTACGAATGTTTAGAATACAGTAAGAATTGCGAGGAATTGCCACGAATAGAAAAAAAATTTCATTCGGACGGCATTCCGGCTCCTAATTTGCACCAGAGCAGAGTTTTAATCCGTTGCACGTGCAACGGACTTTGACAAGCTGATAAACCTAAGTAACACGAAAAATGTATTTTGAATGGAATACACAAACAAATTAACGTGAAAGACATTCCAGAAGACAAGATTTCACATTACAGAGGCTTTACTAATGTGACACAGCAGATAGGACTAATTGTATTTCTGTGGCTGCGTGGTTGGGAATAATCAAATTTCTAAGAGTGGTGGGTAATAATAAGTTGTTACAAATTACTCTGGAACAGTAATGGGTAAATAACAGAGAAACTTCTGTGGGTGGAGTTGTGGGTGGTACCATAATAACATTAGTCTATGGCTGTGCTTGTCTGTTACGTATAGTACCAACAACAGCTGTATAATTGTTGTCATTTTCTCCTAAGCTGCCAGTTAGAGTATGTTAAAGAATCCAGCCCCAGCATAGTGTGAGCAGATCAAAAGTTACATGCCAGTCTTAAACTGCTTGTACTTACTGCACAAGACTAGTGTGTTATGCCTAAATGCACTTAACTGGTTATGTGAAACATTTTGCAACAGGAGACTTACATGTAAAAACTAAAATTTGCACTAATACCTACCAAGACAGAAACTTAGACTTTTTTCATTTGCCCAGTCACTGACATATCAACTCGAGTGCACTTATATCATAGCCAACATAAGGTGATATGTACCACAATCATGCTTTATTTCGTTACAAACGGTGTGCCAACATTGCATACAGTTATCCATACATCACTAGTGCAGGATAATTGACAAAGTGAAGGAACAGGAGAACCGTGACACCCAGAGGTCCGGGGTTACGCTCCCGCCCTGCAAGTGGCAGCCCGGTCCAATAAGGCACGTTATGCGCACACGGACGCATCCCCGCCGATATATATTCAAGGCAAGGCACACACACGACCAGGGCTTGAAATACCAGCTGCAATTGCAGGTTAGTGCAGGTAAAATTGGAGCTGTGCAGGTATTTCTGGTGTCTATCTGCACCTTACCTACACTGGTCCGCATACTGGGTTTTATAGTACATACATTGTAAATGTCCTATGATGTAGGTTCATATTATGGAATGTTATTAGTTGCATTCACTGTAACCACCTATAAAGCATAAAAGAAAAAAAAATAGCAATGGTTCCTGAACAATTTTAGTATGACCCACACTTCCTAGAGTGGTGCAGGTAAAATTTGCCTGGTGCAGGTAAAATTTGCCTGGTGCAGGTAATTTTCAATGTTACCTGGGCCAGTGCAGGTATGCAGAAAAAAGTATTTCGAGCCCTGACAACCATTACTCAGAACTTTATTCATTGTTACCCTAAGTGGCATCTCCTTTGGCCCAGCGTGCTGCTAAAAGTAGACGATCGTACGTGACTTGGCTTCCAACTGTGCGTTTCCGTAATCCGTCCCAGCCTGGTGTGTATGATAGGGAAGTAAAATCCATCCCAGTGGTCGCAATATGATTGTCAGAGGGTGATCTTGTGACAAGAAATGGGCTCAGGAAAGGTACATTAACGCCGCGACTTTCACTTCCAAGATAAAACACTGTACTACCAAAGTGCTGTTTCTTAGAAATACGCCATTTTTTTAAAGAAAAAGAGCAATCATCAGCGAAAACGCTGTTAGAGTAATGGTGTGGTAAGTTGCTGGCTGCCTTGTGTGTCAAACTTAACATTCTGAAAACTGGTGTGTACCCAAAATTACAAAATGGCAACATAATTTTTTAGCTATTTTTATTATACTTTTTATATTTTGAGAGGAATCTGGACTTTTGACAAAACAACTCAGCAGGTTATGTGGCTATCATTAGTTTAATTGTTTTGTACCTTTTTAATGCTGTACAAGTGGTGGTTTGGACGCAATTATAACTAAGTCTGATTACTTGTGTCTGTCAATACTTTGTCTTGTTTGCTTAGTATCTATGATGTCTTTAAAAGGAATAAATTTACAGCAAAAAACAACATTCAGAAAACATTGGTGCACATACTAGTAATGTTAGTTCACCTTTATCCGTGGAGTAACCTATATAAGTGACTCCACGGATAAAGGTGAACTAGGGTTACCTGCCTTTATCCCATTTCCGACAATGTTGTGACAAACTGGTAGCAACAACACTTGAAATGAGATTATGGCTGTGAAAACTCCAGAATTAGCTCAGGGGTGGATAAACTCAGATTGTATTAATTCCTGTGGATGGATGGACATAATTCACTTCTACATGCATCTGAGCGCTGATTTCCCCCGAGAGTTTTGAGCACTGATTATCACAGAACTAGTGTCACACGAAGGTGTAAAATGTCGAGTAAAGCGTACCAACTTAGCTGACTGCAGCAATATCCCACATGTTTATCAATCACTCTCTTTCTAAATGGTTATTTAAGTCCTGGTTGCTTCTACTAATCTTCCATTTCTCAAACCATATATGTTATAACCTCATGAATCTTACATAACAGAACATTCCCATCAAATAAGCTAATATAGTGCTGGCAGGGTGCGACATTTCCATTTATCATAAAGTCTTGTAAACATTGCATGAAATTCAATCTTTAACCACACCTTAAACCATGCATAACGATTGCATTTTTAATCAAGGATGACAAAAAGTGATTTTGTTCAGTGAAAATTATAGAACTTGAAGAAAATATGCAGTTAAACAAGTTATACTGCAAATGTATGATAATAATGCTTTAGTTCTAGGGAGGATTACTTTTTGACAGTTTTTCAAGACAAGCCATATCAAAGGGGAATTTCTTAACTAACCAACTTAAGAGAGATATGTGTTTTCGGACTTGCTTTAACTTTCAAGAGAGAGACGAGCCTCCATGTAGATAGCTCTCTAACTTCATTATATATCTACCTTGTCCCCCCATTGACATGCAGGCCAAAAGACAACAATTGTAGGTAGGTATGACTTATGTCGATGTTTCTAGACTACATTGGCACAGTGAAAATTCTTATGCATTGCCATAACAAACGTGCACATACTCCTTTCAGAACTGGCATATTCTAATAGATAGAGACAGAGAGAGAGAGAGAGAGGAAGAGAGAGAGAGAGAAAGGAGCCTGAGGATACCTTCGAATTCATGTCTACCTTATCCCCCTACAACCCTGGAGGTCAAAGGTCTAGGTATGTATGTAGGTATTAGATACCCAATTGTTATGCAAAGAACAAGGTGGAGGATTATCATTAATGAAGCAACCTTTCATCACAAATGACCTTGCTACATAAGCTCACTAACTACATTGTATGGACATATAATCAAGGCTCTTCATAAGAGCTTGCTGAGTTCGGATCTATTAAGCTTACAAATTACATGTTTATAATGTATAAAGTGGGGAGTGTTTTTGGTGACAAATTGAACAGTGACAGGTGGTTGTTTTGGCTCTGCCAGGATCGGAAATATATTTTCTGCATATCTGCTCCAGTGCACGTAACATTTATATCTTCCTGCACCAGTCCTTTTCTTTACCATACTGTGCATCCAAAAAATATGCTCTTAAAATGCTCCCATAATTGAATGATAATTCAACATTTCCAAACAACTTGTCATGGAAGTTATTGAAAACATTTTACATTCAATGATCTGATATTAGCAAAGCAATTATGGACAAAAAATATAAACTGTTTATGGAGTCAGCTGAAAATTTGGTGTCCCAACTTATTACTTGGTTAGTTAAATTTTAGGCTATCCATACTGTAATTTACCAACACAGATGAACTTTCCTACTAGTAATAACTTTTGAACAGCTAAGAATCTTGTCTTGCGTTTTTTTCTTATGATGGACATGTTATGGTAGCAGAGCCTTTCTTGGGCATGCAGGTGCGCATAAAAAAGTCTCATGTTATATTTGTCATAAGTAACTATAAGTTAACGTTTGAGTCGTCATTGAAAACCATCAACATAAAAGTACATTGAAAAAATCAGGAATTACAGTTGTATTAGTAAAGCAATGGACAAAAAATACAAACTATTTACTTTTTAAACTTTTGAACAGCTAAGAATCTTTTTTGTCTTATGATGGACATTTTATGGTAGCAGAGCCTTTCTTCGGCACGCTTCCACGTCTTGAGGTCCGTTGTGTTTTATGGGGCCATCAGCATGGCACCTTCAATGATCTAATATTAGCAAAGCTGTTTACTTAAAAGTTTTGAACAGTTAAGAATCTTGTCTTCTTTTTTCCCCTTTTAATGGACATTTTATAGTACATGTAGCAGAGCCTTTCTTGGGCACGTCTTGAAGTCCATAGTGTTTTATGGGGGCATCAGCATGGCACCTGCTGTGTGGGACTAATGTAGTTAGAACACGTTTCAGGTCCTGAGTCCCACTCACAAACTCCAGCTGGATAATCCCCCGGGGTGGCGCTGTGTAAGGTTCCTCGGGTTAACGATCCCGACTCATCCAAACTTCCCCCTGGATAAGAATAGCTCAAGTCAAAATGTCTTCCACAGTGGGAAAAGAGCTATTTTAACGGCCTTTTTATGGCTTGCCACATTTAGATTCAAGCCGACTACAAGACTTTAGGCCGGAAGCTAAAGGTTCTGCTCAGATCTTAGCAGAAAGTTTGGTGGTTAAAGTCTTTCTTGATGTGCTCTTTCCCATAGGTGTTGCCCTCATTTTAGAAGGAAGTTGAGGAATGATTGTCAAAGTGTTGTAGATCACCATTCCTTGAATTCATGCCAAGAAGACAAAAAGTCTAGCACCACCCATCACTGAGCTGGAATGTCTTGTGAAAAAACAAATTATTGCAGATGAAGGATATGTCGACAACTATATGCAGAACCCAGTGAGAAGATGAAGTATCTTGTGAAAGAACTGTAGGGTACAATATTCAGGCAAAAATTGTTATCTTTCTAGTCATGCCTATCACTGAGCGGGAGTGTCTTGTAGAAAGGCAAACTATTGCAGATGCAGATGTAATGCTAGTTCAGCTTTATTTGTGGGGTAACCTTTATCCGTTGTGTTCAAAACTGAGATATTTAGGGATATTAAGTCAACAGACGGTGGTTTCAAACTACAATATCTAAAAAAAAAGGGATTTGAAACCATGTTCCATCGACTTGATATCCCTAAATATCCTGTTTTTAGGTACAACGAATATAGGTTACCCCAAGATAAAGGTGAACCAGCATCATCTCCAACTGTATGCAGAACCCAGTGAAGAAGATGAAGTGTCTTGAAGGAGAACAGTAACTGTTACTGTACGGTACAACCTTCAGGTAAATCGTTATCTTTCTAGTCACGCCTTCCTTTAGGTCTCCAGAATTTTCTCTGAATTTCAACTGAGCTTGTCCTCCCTTAGTTATGAATTATGTAACTCCTGCACATTTCTCAATGCACAATTAAAGTTATGGAATGCAGGGCTGTCGTCACAAGGGACCAAGTTTGGCCACTCTCGCATGCATACTGAGTTGCAGAAACAGGAGCCAAAACCCAATAAAACCACCATAAAAATATCATGCTTGGCCAGTAGCTTTGTTATTTCCCTCCTATGTATCAACCAAATAAACCGTCTAGGTGTTGAGTGGCTATAAAAGTTTTTAAAGATATGGAGTCTGACATATGTTTGGGAATTTCGTTAAAATTCCATTTTCAAAAGTTGATAAGCTATTTCAATATGCCACAAAACAGCTAAAAATAATAGTTTGGTATTTGTAACTCCTTGATAAGGCCACACCAATTTAATTTCTTGGTTCACGGATTTTTTCATAAAAAATATGGAGCGAAAGGGCGAAATAAAAATAAAAATAAAAATTGTAAAATGGTGGGGGTAAAGGTAACGGCTAATCCAAAACATAAAGAAAAAAAGTTTTCAGCTTGAAAAAAGTACAAAAACACTATTTTTGTACAGTAACAGCACCTGTACCCACACTTTAAGGAGCTTATAATATAAAGGTCAATTTGCTACACCAGAAAGTCAGTGAATGGTTTCATTAATGGTGAAAATTTGATGAGTGGTAATTTTTATTTTCATTTTTTTTCCCAAAAAATAGGAGCGAGCGAATCCGTGAACCAAGAAATTAAATCGGTGTGGCCTAAAGGAAGAAAAAAAATTGCAACTTCTGTCGACATATTAAAAAGTCATTCACATCTGCACAGGTTATGAGACAACTTATTCTAAATCTATAATTTTGAATTTATACTGCCATTTTAAAGGAAATTTATCTTAAACATAATGTGCAGTACCAAAGCTGATATCAATATCAATGTTACAATTTCTATCCATAGTCAACAGATAGTCAAGGAAGTTGTGTTAGATTATTGATGTTTATAAATTTGGAGAACACAACCTTTAAGTGAATCTACTGGAGATAGATGTCAGATATAGCTCTGAAAGTGCTACAGGCACTCAAAGACATGATGATACATAATGAACTTGACTATGTGAGAACATGATGATTGACAATATGGCAAAATACAAATCACAATCCGTCCAGATCTTACACTATGCTGACCAACAATATCTAGAAACACACGCTTTTATGCTATGCTGACCAGAATCATCTGGAAACACAGACACACACAAGCACATACAGACACGTCAAAAGCAATACCTCCATTTTCCTGGAGATAATAACTCACTTGATGATACAAGGTAGTGTATCGATTTTGGAAATTTAAAAAACATATTACACATTCAGACACACATGCACACAGACACATCCAAAGCAATACCTCCATTCTCCTGTAGGTAATAATTATAACTCACTTGATGTAAAAGATACGTTCCAGGCTGTTGATCTGAGGTTCTTATGCTATGCTGTCCAAAAAATTCTGGAATCACACACACACACACACAATCATGCAGACATACATCAAAAGCAATACCTCCATTTTCCAAAAGGTAATAACTCACTTGATGTAATAGCTTTGGTCCAGGCTGTTGATCTGAGGTTCTTATGTTATGCTCCTCAAAAATATCTGGAATCACACACACACACACACATACAGACACATCCAAAGCAATACCTCCATTTTCCAGAAGGTAATAACTCACTTGATGTAATAGATACGTTCCAGGCTGTTGATCTGAGGTTCTTATGTTATGCTTTCCAAAAATATCTGGAATCACACACATACACACACACACACACACACACACACACACACACACACACACACAGACACATCCAAAGCAAAACCTCCATTTTCCAGAAGGTAATAACTCACTTGATGTAATAGATACGTTCCAGGCTGTTGATCTGAGGTTCTTATGTTATGCTTTCCAAAAATATCTGGAATCACACACATACACACACACACACACACACACACACACACACACACACACACACACAGACACATCCAAAGCAAAACCTCCATTTTCCAGGAGGTAATAACTCACTTGATGTAATAGATACGTTCCAGGCTGTTGACCTGAGGTTCTTATGTTATGCTGCCCAAAAATATCTGGAATTACAGAGTTTGACACACACACATACATACAGACACATCAAAAGCAATACCTCCATTTTCCAGAAGGTAATAACTCACTTGATGTAATAGATGCGGTCCAGGCTGTTGATCTGAGGTTCTTATGTTATGCTGACCAAAAACATCAAGAGTCACAGACACACACACACACACACACACACATACAGACACATCCAAAGCAAGACCTCCATTCTCCTGTAGGTAATAACTTAACTCACTTGATGTAATAGATGCGGTCCAGGCTGTTGATCTGTGCCTGCCAGCCAGTCGGGAGCCTCTTGTTGATGTCCTGCACAACCTTCTCCTTCTTCTCTGTCGACATCTCCTCCTCCCCTCTCGCAGCCTCCCCCGTCTCCACGGAAACCCATTTGGCATCCATCACGGCCAGAACCAACCTCACTTCACGTCAGCGCTGCTGTATCTACAAGGCTGTGACTGGTCATCCATCCGCTCTCCCCGAGCCCGCAGGAACGTCATCAGCCATTTTATCCTCCTCTAAGCTGGAGCCTGGGCGGCTGTCAGTCTCCCATCAGCGGCCTGTGGCCCCTGTAGGAAACAACACAACGGTTTCACAGTCACATATACAGGCCATACATCACACTGAAAACACCTCACTGTTTTCTGTTCAACTCCAACAAAATAATGAACATTCAACTTGATTTCAAGAGAAACATGTAGGGACCTGTGGCCCCTGTAGGAAACAACACAACGGTTTCACAGTCACATATACAGGCCATACATCACACTGAAAACACCTCACTGTTTTCTGTTCAACTCCAACAAAATAATGAACATTCAACTTGATTTCAAGAGCATGTAGGGACCTGTGGCCCCTGTAGGAAACAACACAACGGTTTCACAGTCACACATACAGGAAAATGGCCATACATCACACTGAAAACACCTCACTGTTTTCTGTTCAACTCCAACAAAATAATAAACATTCAAGAGAAACATGTAGGGACCTGTGGCCCCTGTAGGACCAACACAACAGTCCAACATCATACATACACTATGAAACAGGAATATGCTGGCCATATATTACACTGAAAAACACCTCACTGTTTCCTGCTCAACTCCAACAAATGAACATTCAGAAGAAACATGTACTATGTATGTGCCATCTGGCAATGAGCCAGCGGGTGCAGTATAATCAGTTCAGCATATCCAGGAAAAAGAGACAATATAATCATTTGTGACACAATGGGGATGCTTTGTTTTGGCTGCCCTTTTCAGCGTGGTAATTTACTCGTCACATGCTGGCCATGAAATGCATATTTCGACTGCACGGGGAGGTTGGGAAGGTCAAGTTGCCGCCGACCTCGTGTCTTCCTTTTTTGAGATGGAGTAAAGCGATCAATATGTCAAAGGACAGCCTTACATCAAAACCACTGGGGTATGCTGGAAGTTCTGAAAGGACGCATACATCACATGCGCACACCGTGGTGTAATCAGGTTTAGAATGACTCCTACCTCCGTCCTGTGATTCCGCTCCTTATTCCAAACACACACGACATGCATCATGCATTAACCGCGCGCATACGGAGAGATCTATAGCAATTTTATAGGAATTATTTGCGACTCCCATATAGAGTAAAAGCTTTCGGGCAAGATAGACTTTCATTGGTGGTATTCATTTCTAATGTCTATCATCTCGACGAATATAAATTGCCCCAGACTCGACTTTGACCTCAGTCTGCTAGGATCAATATATCGACATCAATGCTTGGTGAAATTAAACCATCCTTTAATGCATGGAACACGGTCAAAATTTGAGGATTGTTCGAATGGACTTGGCAGGTGTGCGATGAATTCATGATAGGAGGGAAAGGAGATCTTTGCTAATTTTTGTTAGAAATAAATCCCCAGTTAAAACTACAATTACGCAGTACAGTAGTCACGCATAAGGTAGACGTTGTCGCAGTGTCATGAATTTGCGCTAGAACAACCAAATAAAATCAGCAACCATAAAACCTCCACAAAAGAGCTCAATCACAACATATAACATGGAGTAAGACAAAAATTTACACATATTGCACACTGTTTATGTTTGGGATGCATCAACAAGCTACAATTCAATAAGCCAACATTTTAGGTTGTATTGACCATTTTAATTTTTATTTAGCAATTTTTTTTTACTCCCCTACTTGCATCAGTTTCAGGGTTCCCAGAGGATGTCATCCATATGACTGAATCAGAAAGGCCTAATTGAACCCTACCAATAAAATACAATAATACATGATTCCACTAGTTTACAACATGCTACAATAGTTATGTGTGCATAGAGACCAGAATGCATTCATATAGAGGCAAATAATTGACAGTGACTAATGCTTGACAATCACAAAAATGTAATTACTGCAAATAACAGTATGCCTACTGTCTGACCATAATGAAATAATATGAAATTATTTCTTATAACTACACATGTAGCAGTCTTATGTCAGAACACTAATCACTAATAACAGTTTCAAGCATCATGAATAGAAAATTGTCCTGTTTATAGACAAGGGCACATGGTACAATAAAGAACAATTTCATATTTGACACAATATAACGTTTCCAATCAACTTTGGTAGCAGTAACTGTTCATTCACAGTCCTAACCTTGTCAACTATTTACTACAAAACACATATGGATACTCGCAAGATCGAGACTAGACCATTCTCTGCGTCCAAGATGTACTGGTAAATTCATTCTCTACCTTTAATAAACAGTCACTGTTAGAAGAAAAACTGATAGTAATTGTAAACATATGTGACTGATGAACCTCTTCGACGACATATGGATATGGACATAACATATTGCCTTGTTTAAATGATCTATAACTTAAACACAAGACAAATAAAAGCATAAATCTTCCACGAGGTAGCGTATTGGACTTCACCTGACTGTGCCCCCAGCTAGCAACTGTGTTGAATCTGAAGTACTAAATAAATAGTGACACCTTCCTTGGCCTTTAGTCTAGATGAATTGTTTTATTGGCTTTCTACCACACATTAGAGGTAACAAATCAGGATCCTCAAGAGGCAGCAAATTGCATAGTCCATCTTCCCGTCTCCTGTGGAATAACCTAGTAAAGTATGCAAGTCAGTTTTCTCGTAATAAATAATAACTAACACTAGTTCATCTTTATTCATGGGCAGTCTATATCCGTTGTTAAAAAACAAGTATCAAGTCAATGGACGATTCAAAAATAAATTGCAAGATATTCAATATGTCAATTCAACTTGCTATCCCCAAATACCTTATTTGTTTCTATAAACAACGGATATAGGTTAACCCGCAGATAAAGGTGAACTAACGTTATAGAAAGGCCACATTATGACGAAAATGCAGGATGTAAAAAGGGAAAAACAAAAGCGCAAAAGCAACTTACCACCAACCAATTTTTGATCAAAAGGAGGCTAGGAAGATATCTTGTTATTTTCTATGGGCTGATAAGACCAGAAAAGTTGCCGAAAATTACACCACTATGTGACATAACTACATGTAGACTAGACTAGTAGTAGCGGACAATCAAAAAGCTAGAAAGCTAGTCTGCTACTCTCAATTTGTCATCTCTTTTTTTTCATTGGCTGACAACAGAAGAAATAAGACCAGGCCAGCAAAAACAATGTGTTTTCCTTCGGTAACATAATGATATAAACTATACAAGGCTTACTACTCAAAATTTAGAAAGAGCAGCATGTCATTTTTACAGTGTTGTAACGTAGGTTCACCTTTATCTGTCGGCAAACTCTATACAAACCATTGTATTGAAAAGCATTGTATTTAGGGACATCAACACGACGGAAGGTGGTTTCAGATTTTAACATTTTCAAATATTTTTGTTTGATACCAAGTTAATACCCTGTTATTAAATACAACGGATGTACGTAACCCTGCGGATAAAAGTGAACTGCCTGTCGAATATATTCTACATTATGAATATGGTGCAAACAAGTATCAGCTCCCTATCACTTGCCTTTTATTTTTTCAAAGTCTAACAGATGCATAAAAACCAATGCTTGCAGGTATGCAGGTTCGTCAGGGAATAGCCGCCCACGCACACATTGTAAGCCATGTGCCTGGCTGCGTGTACTAGACTTAAGAGACCCTGATTAGAGCAAAGCCTCTGATTCAACCGACTACCATGCATATCTTGCCCCAAAGCATGTTTTACATCATCAATATGCAAATCACATGCAACTATCTTTACCAACATCTGCTGAATTCCGTTACCCCCTGCAGAGTACCTGTAGTGTGACTTTGATGTCTGTGTACACCCTTTGTTTTCTTTTCCAAAATCCCGAAATTGCTCTTTCTAAACATCTTTGATCGCGTAATTAGATTACGGCTAGATGCGACTTCACGCGGTTATAAGGCATCAAAGGTTTTTCCATCTAAGCCACATCTGTATAACACCCACAGCTTTTATGGATCCCCACCAAATTACGTCAGTACCGGGGAGTTCATTTCCTGCAAAGTGTTCATTGCCGCTCTCGATCAATGGGGGGAAAATAACATTGTTCAGAATTCTCTGCGTATGCCTAAGTACACGATGTCCAAACTGATGTCTTCCGTAAATGCCAAAGGTACAAAAACAACAGAAATCCAAATCCACAATGCAAAGGCCAGTACCATATTGTAAATATTTGACATCCACATTGTGGATTCCATACAAAAGCAAAGTGACAGCGGGACAGAATAGAGGCATTATCGCCGCGTGAAATCCCGGCGCTGCCAATCACATCAGCTTCCCTGTGACCCACACAGAATCTTCCTGTTAAACCGTTAGATCGCAGTTAGCGACATGGACGTGATAATAATTGACTATTTCATGTCCTTAACGGGTGTGTACATGTAGACTGAAATTATGGCCGCCATCTCGTAGCAGTGACCTCACAGCACTACACCATCTGCGCCTTTCCACCGCATTCCACAGCCTGTGCACAGTAATTAATAACCATTCCTGTGGATGGCATGGGCGGTAACACACAACACATACGAATACATAGTATGTTTCTATTTTGTCTTTCTTTTTTCAAGTATTTTACCAGATTTTTAACAATTAGAAATTGCCTATTGTATGACTGTCCTTGGTGCTGAAAGCCTTCCAACAACCTAGGCTGCATTCCACAGCCTGTGCACGGTAATTAATAACAATTCCCATGGATGTCATGGGTGATACCACCAAATACATACAAATATGTAGTATGTTTATATCTTGTCTTATGCTATAATAGGCTCATTTGCTTTTGCTTTGATTTGATAAGGAAGTTGAAACAAATTTGTTGTACAGTTACTGTGGTAATAATTTTAAACACATATTTGTGGTACGAGGGCATTATAAAACCTATGAATGTAAAACCACCCTAAGCATTTCACCTATGCAGTATGCCATAGTATTTACAAAGAAATTCAAACTCATAAAATTCACAAAACATCAGTTACTTACCAGACAATATAAGCCTATGACAAATCTCTATTACATGAGTCATCTTAACATGGATCCAGAATGGCACGCTAATGCTACAACTTAGGCATTTAATGCACCATAGGACATTAAAACAACAAAGATGATATACACTCACCATGGCATTAACAGTTATTTGCACATATTATGGGAGATTAGCACGTTACATGTACCTCCAATAGCTACCATCTTCACTACGGTACGCTGTCTGCATAACACCCACACCTAAAATATTCCGCCGGCATCCAAGGTCAAATTCAAACTCATAGCTGTATCGTAAATCATCACGTCTTCTCGGATTGGACCCACTACATAATCTTATTTGATGCGTCTTGCGAGATTGATTTCTAATATTAGGAACGCTGCGTCCGACTACCGTTGATTTTGACTGCCTGGGGCCGACTGAGAATGAGAAAATACACTTTGAATGAAAACTGATTTTCCTTGTCAGCTGCTGCAGAGTTCCTTCAGGGCTTTTTTCAGAGATGAAGAAAAGGCGAGTAGCAGTCAGGAGTTCATGCAAATGAGCCTCAACTGTTGCTTTAATAGGGTGGTGAAAGTCTACCTATAATACCTTAAACCTTGAAATGCTCGCAGTGGCTTCATATTCGTGCAATGTCATGAAATGTGATTTGCATTTCTACCAAGATAAATTCAGAACTGCTTCAAACACAAACTTCAAACACCATGAAAATCCTTTTTTCCTCCCGCCACAAAAATTAAATGAATTTAGCGTAGTACATTTCCTATATTTCCCAAATCTTTGCCTCTCTATGACAACACTGATGTACATGTGCATGTCTTATTTTACCAACTTCACAAGAAATGTCTTTCAGTTTACAATTTATGTATTGTTTCACAGACCACCTTCTGCATACATGTACATGTACCAGCCAAAGAGTACTGAAGGAAATCTTTCCCACTTTTTTGCCCTTCTACGACGACACATCTTTTTTACCAACTCCACAAGCAATCTCTTTCACTTTCAGTACAAATTTTTTGATTGTTTCACAGACCACTTTCTGCACACATGTATATGTACCAGCCAAAGAGTACTAAATACCTACCAACACATACAAACACCCCGCAAGCAATTAGCCTCTGGTTTCACATCCTTATACAGGAGGAGATTTCAGGAGGAATTATATTATAGTCCCATAAATAATTCACACAGGGTCGGGGAGTACGCCAGAAGGCATCCTGTGGAGGGTTGACAAGCCTCTGGAGTCATCAATGATGTAAGAAGAAGCTGCACCACATTAAGGAAGTGGCCTTAACTCCTACCTGTACAAGGTTGATTGTGTTATCTTGGCTTTATGTAAGATAATGCACAAACCAGATCCCAACTGCGTTCCACCAATGAATTTAGTCTCACACAGAAAGGCTGCTAATTCAATCATTCTATCCACTCCTTTTTGTACTAACAACATATACAATGTACATGACACAAAATAACAAGTGGGTTCATAGTTCCTGATACACATGAAGGAAGTCAGATTTTATGGCCCCTTCTTGTCAAAACCATTCTTGGTACATGTCCAAATGTGTTTCATCTATTTCTCAGAAGCCCTCAACTTTGATGTATTACCCACAAACATCACACTACGCATGTGCAGTTGAAACAATGAGCCGCTCATTTACCCATTCCATA
Organism: Branchiostoma floridae; assembly: GCF_000003815.2. Lineage (NCBI taxonomy): Eukaryota > Metazoa > Chordata > Leptocardii > Amphioxiformes > Branchiostomatidae > Branchiostoma > Branchiostoma floridae. The sequence continues at coordinate 5,073,301 of NC_049985.1, read as the reverse complement.
AAATACCTCAAATCTGACCTGCAGTGTCATTACTGCATATGGTATCATATTCAAACTGTACATGCTACATTATGATTTCTTCCTCTTCATTATGACATAAATATTTCTTTTGTACTTCTTTTTTCAACATGTCCCTCCTAGAATGATATATGAGGGATTCTTATAGATCCAGATGCCAATCTTACATTTCCAAACTGTGACATCTACATAACTTGTATCTTTAGGTTGCTGTTTAGTCACAGTCCCCATATCAATCATGTTTGGTTATCTGATCAACACTAGAAGCAAGTAAAATTATATCAAGTAATATTACCAAGAATTCCTTACCATGTTTGTCATGCTTATTCCACGTATCTCAAAATGCATGATATACCAAATGGGCAAATGGACAGGGTCATCTGAGGTAAAACATGGATTTTCTATAATGGATAATAATGTACCAATGTCTTTCCTAAAAGCTCTTGGACATTTTGAAGTAAAATTTGACCAAGATGACAAGATAAAAAGCTTCAATCTAAGGACAGTCAAACCTGTATTAGCAGCAGCCCTCTCTGCATAGTGGCCACCTGGCCTTGGTGGCCACTTTTGGTTGGTCCCTTGTATTTTTCCATTGACCTAAGCATTTAGAAATAGCCTATACTGGTCACCTGTCCAACGTGGCCACATTTTACCAGTCCCCTGGGTGACCAGTGTAGACAGGATTGACTGTATCTTCACTCCCTAACATTATGTGCACCAAGGCATAAACCAGTGTTTCAGAATCTGCTTCAATGTTTAATTCAACTATTTGTTTTAAATACAACAACAACAATCGAATCAAATTGGTGTGGCCCCATCATCTTTTACTTGTGCTATGAGCTCAACGGCCGGCCCTTTCTGAGTGGATTCTAAATCGTCCACCCATTGTTTTCTTATCAGTATCCCAACACTGCATAAGAATCCTGTCTAGAAGGGCTCTGCAAGGTTTTTCAATATTGCTGCCTTCCTTTCCCCCTTAAACAAGGGGAGCCTATATCTAGGGAAGCCACAACTATACCTAAATCAAGGACTGTTCCCAAATTACCTGCAAAGTCACAGCCTGATGCACAGACACCTGAGTGCAGATTGAAAAGGTGGGGATAGAATGTTATTGTGTGGGTCTAGAACTCATCACCAGCCTCATAATACATTGTTGTCAGCGTATCGGCGCAGGCCTATCACCCTCTTCAGCCAAACCACCTATGTGTGGAAATGGATATTACTCTATCGCAACCTTTCCCTGTGTCTGGATTTCTATCTTACCTGACTTCCCTGCCCTGCATCCATCAAACCCACCTCTTCCAGGTCAGGAAAGCATGGCGAGATAAACCCGGAGACACACTACGGCAGCTATGGGGCTGAATCAATGATTCTCCTTTAGAATGCGCCGTGGATACATACGTCTGACTGTGGGAGGGAGGTGAGGTGACTGACTCTGCCTGGTGAAATGCCTGTAGAATGAGCAATTTCCTACCGCCTGCTTCCATCCAATTAGCTGCTCAGCGGTAGCACAGGTAGTTAACTCGACATCAGAGCTACAGCTAGAGATTACATGGACTGATTGGGACAATTGTAGGGATGGTCTGTTGTATGTCTGTCCTTGGTGCTGAATGCCTTATAACAACCTCCCCCTGTTTAAAAACAAGTTATCACAAATGTCTTTTTTAAAGTATTCTACCAGACTTTTACTAATCAGAAATTGCCTATTGTATGCCTGTCCTTGGTGCTGAATGCTTTCTAACAACCTCCCCCTGTTTAAAAACAAGTTATAACAACTGTCTTTTTTAAAGTATTCTACCAGACTTTTACTAATCAGAAATTGCCTATTGTATGCCTGTCCTTGGTGCTGAATGCTTTCTAACAACCTCCCCCTCTTTAAAACAAGTTATTACAACTGTCTTTCTTATTTATATCTTTTTTTTAGAAGTATTTATCAGATATTTACCAATTAGAAATTGCCTATTGTATGACTGTCCTTGGTGCTGAATGCCTTCAAACATTTTTAAACTTTTTTTGTATCTTCCCACATTATTTTTTTATTAGGAATGATCTATCAAAGGTTGGTGCTGAATGCCTTCCAACAGCTTAAACACTCTTAATACAAGTTACATCTTGGCTTTAACAAGACTTCAAGATGGTGTCTTGCATGTCTGTCCTTGGTGCTGAATGCTGAACAAGATTCTTGCAAATTAGGGACATGCTATTGTTGTCTGTCCTTGGTGCTGCATGCATTTTAACTTCAAACAGCTTTCCCTTCTTTGATCAATACTTTCTTGTATCTTTGTTCTTCAACATACTAATCATTCTTGAGTTCTACACGATGGTTACATGCCCACAGGTACATAAAATCATCAAAGATGGTTCAGCCCCAAAAGGAAAGACTTCAGGGACTTATGTTACAGGCTCAAGCTACCGCTATATCATTATTGTCTTAGTGAAAGGATTGGCCATAACTAAACACACTGTCCTATAATCCAGATTATCAGTGTATCATTATAGCTGTAATTACTTTTCTAGGACACCGCTTGAATCTGCAACTCAAGCGGCAGTCTGAAAAAAAATCTCCTCAAGCCATGCAAGGCAGAAACTCAACATGAATTACGTGTTGAAGGCAAATGTGTTAAAAGATATCACCGACCAGGGTTCTAAAACTCTGACCTATGAACACTATAGTTACGTACAAGAATTGAGTGATTGAAAGTGTGACACCTAAAATGTCACATATTCCCTCAACACATGCAAGCGACAGCCCTATGGAGAAATCAGCTTGACATTTTGACATTCAATTTGACATTTACTCACTTATTCTTTACAACAGTTTGCATGTATTTGTCCATGACCTTCGCACTGTCTATCTTCAAGTCTAAAAATAAGCTGCCTGTTGAAGCGACTCCAAGTTAAAACATCCTCAATAACAATAGGAAGCGTTCTTAATTCATCACGTACTCAACAACATGGCAGGCTAATCGCAAAGTGACACTCAACATGAGAGCATGGAATGAGCAGGGGAATATGGGACCAAATGGATCATAAACTGTGCCACAAAATGACACCAGGTAATGTAGACTATCTATCTCATTTGTCACATATCTCTGCGCACTTTGCCTGGATTCCTACCAATTACCTGAAACAGCGCAGACAGCCGGGGTAAATCATGTATGACATCCTGACCTATCTTGTCCAATTCCTGGGTGACTTGAAACTTACGCCTCAGAGAGCTTTCAAAACATTTTAAATCAAAGGCCCCGCCGTATTAGATTTTCAATACTCGGCCGCATAAATGAAATTGAGGCCCGTCAGGCAACACAGAGGGCAGCGTTCGCATCATTCTCTGTCGACAGGAGCATCAATCGCTGCCGGTGTCATCCAACCTGTGTATCCGAAACCACAACCTGAACCGTTTTACAGCGACGGTTTTTATCATGCGCCATCATTCTATTTGTGCTGGGTACATGACATCACTGTGCGGGAGGAAATTTAAGATCGATGATTCTACACCAATTTCATTTCACGGAGCAATATGTTTCTCCCGATATCACTTTCATATCACTGAAGTGCCTGAGTTAAGATAGCAACTCGAGCACAGGAGGAAAATAAAGCAACTTGGCATGCATGAGGGGCAACAATAAGGGGCCAAGCTGGGAGAAGGGGAGCCGGCTGAGGCTGAGACAAATAGAATGAGCTGAGAGAGAACCTTCGATCGATAAAGGGTAAAGCTAGGGGTGGGAGGAAATGGAAGAAGGCATTGATAGAGTGTTTCTGGCACTACAGGAATGCCTTAATTATACTTTCTCCCGTGGGGCAAAAGACATCCTGCTTTCCTGCCTTCATTTTCTTCTGTACTAGTTCTTATACAATATTACAAGCAGATAATTTCATTCTGTTATTTCTTGCCTTCATTAACTGATTAGTTGGTATAAATATGCATAACTGTATCTTTTCAATAGATGTCACGCCTTCAAGACATTTTGTTGGTTTATCATCAATTACTGATAAAATAACCTTACAGTTAAGGGTCCTTATTTTGTTTGGTGTAGATGTACTTAAAAGACACTAAATACATATTAATAAATAAACTTTGTGGTGTGTCAGCAAGAAATGCTGTGGTATGTCTGGAAGAAATGCTACCTATTCGTATAACCTGTACAAAATCTGGTGCCAGACTTTACCTGTCTGTCACAAAACAGTCAAATCTGGACTCACCAACCACTCAAGTCAAGGGACTGGGGAAAATGGTTGCTGAGGACAGGTGGTTACTCAGGTTTGGGTGGGGACAACTAGGAAAACATGGACAGTACTGATTTTATTATGTGGCTGGAGGTGGTTGCAATTGCCTGTGCCAAATGGTTGCCCTACCAGGTTTAACTGTTGTTGGTAGTTTTTTTAACAGAGTTCACAGTGGTAATAGGTCTCATAAAGTCATATGGTAGAGGTTTGGTGTTAGAAAATAATAGCTTGTATCTGGAGGTGTTTGCCTTGGCCTGATCAGGGCTGACATGATACAAGTTCGGGGTTATTGTCCTCAAAATTGAACCTCATAAAACAAGTAGAAAACCAATGAGATTTTCTAGCGATAACTCTCCAATGGTAGCAATTGGCAAGAAGAAATAACACAGCCCACTGGTTCTGTTGGTCTAGAAATTGGAAAGGGGAGGCATTTAATAGTACCAAATAAAGTTTCTCAGGATTGCCACAAAAGAGTTATGAACAAATCTTCTCTCTGCAGCCTAACCCTGCATAACCTTATTCATAGGGCCTTCACACTGAAACAAAATTAGCAGGAATCAAGCAGAACCAGCCAGAATGAAGGATTTGCAAAGTTTGTGCCACATTCAGGCAGAAATTCCAAATGGACCTTATATTCCCTGCACAAGTATTCTTTGTCTATTCTTGGGCATTTGTAGTGCTTTCCAGACATGATTCTCATTGCATTTCAGATATTCTTTTGGCCACATTCTGGCAGGATTTGAAGTGGCTTGCCATTTTGGTTCTCCATCAAATGAGATCAGAATGATTTGAAATTTTGAATAATGTTGGAATGCCTTAGAATACAGTCATACTGTATAGTTAGAATAGTTAGAATACACTTTGAATGCCGTTCAATATTTCTCCACCTCAAATACACCTTGAATGTTTTGAGTATGACAAAATATTCGGGATGGCCACAAGAATAGGCACAGACACCTGGAATACACTATAAATTCCCAGAAATATACAAAGAATTTTATTCAGACAGCATTCCAGCTCATTCCGATTCTTGTGTGAAGGGGTCTTAACCTTGCATAACCTTAAGGAATAACTACATGTAAATGGTACCAAAGAGCAGTCCCTGTGAGTGTAATGCTAGTTCACCTTTATCCCTGTGGTAACATATATCCATTGTGTATTTTCTAATTCTAGGGGTATCAAGTGAACGGACGGTGGCAAAAACGGATATAAGTTACCCCACGGATAAAGGTGAAATGACGTTAAGAAGAAAGCTAAACGTGTCAGCTCCATGGCTAGCTTAATCACAGCTTTCTTACAAACAAATCTATCCCCTCTTGCGTCCCAAATTGCTCATAATACCCCGTATCATGAAACAATGTGACGCAGTAAGAATGGTATGAATATTTCATGGTCCAGCGTTTCCGTCTTGTCTCTCATCTCTACAGTGTCCCCCTTCATCTCCCCATTCCCGTATTCATTGACATCGGCCTCTCTCTTCATCATATAAGGAGGATAAGGGATGAAAGGAGGACCAGATTAAGAGTGGCCCAGTTGGCATGAAATTGGACCTACGCCTTCGGACTGCGGGTAACATACACTTACAACCCGACAACAGGCATTCACAAAGTGGTGCACCGCCGTTTGTATGCCTTTATTCCCATTCAGGAAATAATTGAATTTCCTACCAAAAGGCGTAGCACACTAACATATGGTGACAGTCGTGAGGACTCCTTTGTAGTGATGCACCGAAGCAAGGCTTGACGGATTTGGGATGTAACATAATGGTAACAGAAGACAGGAAAAAGACGATAAAACTGTTTTCTTCACTGTGACACTATTGCTAACAATACAAAGTGACGTACATGAAATGTTTAAAAAAAAAAGCATTCCTATTTTAAGTTGCAACTTCGAATTATAAACATTGATAATCTGAAAACAGGCCATTCCTGTATTGTACTGAATCAATGACATCCATCCAGCATTGTGTGCGTCATGTTAAGTACAATGCATGACAAATCCTAGTAGTATATGCACAGCACATCCTGCCATACATAATACATTACAGAATACAACTCATGCAGAAGGCCATATGTTGATAACTTATCATCGATACTCTCTTAGGAATTTATCACCAACACCTGTAACAAGATAGTTTATCAAATACTAAAAGAGGGCTTGAATTTAGCAGATAGACGATAACTACATTAAACAAGATTGATAAATGAGAACTGAATATTCTACCCAAATCAATAAGTCCCAAAATTGAAACACATTATATCTCCAGGCAAAAATATCACATTCCTCTACAGCTAATTGATTGATGCCGTAAATGGATGGAAGACCTTCACCCTGAAAATGAAATATTACGACGACGGCCTAGATTTCACTTTTAGCTTATCTGTTTCTCAAATCCTCCTTATTCTGCCATGCAATCGTAAGATAAGGATAAGGGGCGTGTGAAGGAATCGATAGTTCTGCAGTATCTTCATCTCGCACTGCCTCACTTACAAAAGTGGGATCAAATCATGCATCAGCATATACCTGGCAGCAATAGGCACCTGCCATACCGGCAATAGGAATCAGGGCTCGAAATACCACCTGCATATGGAGGTTAGTGCAGGTACAATTGGAGCTGTGCAGGTATTTCTACCTGCACCTAACCTGCACTTTGTACTGGTCCATGTACTGGGTTTTATACATGAATGTCATAATACTCATATGATGATGTAGGTATATGTCGATTGTTATTAGCTGTATTGAATGTTACTACCAATAAAGTATAACAGAAGAAAATAGCTACTATAATGGTTCCTGCATAAATAATTTTAGTATGATCCATACTTCCTTTTAATTTGTCAGGTGTAGGTAAATTTCAGTTACCTGCACCAGTACAGGTATGCAGGAAAAAGAATTTTGAGCCCTGGGAATTAAGTCATGACTATGGACTATATGCCCCAAAACTATTAAGCAAATATTTTTTTCATTGGGCTTTTCAAATAAACAAAAACATAGAGACTTGGAGAACCATCCAACAGATTAATAATAATAGTACAAAGTAAATACCTGAAGACTTGTGTACAAGAATAACACAAATGATAACCAAAGATTTCAATGTAACCATTATTATAATAATACCTGTAACCATAACAATTACTGAATAGTTGTCCCATATTAGTTTTTTTATTACATTTAGTTTACAGATTTAACCAGTTGGTTGGATTTTTACAGACCCATTCTGAATTTCTTGGAAGAAGAAGAAATCACAAGAAATCCAATTATTTGGTGTATCCACAGTCTATCATTTTCTGGGATGGCAAATTGCCCATTCCCACTTACATGCATCATATCAATAATTATATGAAATATTCATCCTAATAATATCAAACAGAGCTCTGCACTCAGTTCACATACGTGTGGGCCGAACGTGTCATTTTATTCCTCGGAATTAGGGAAGGCTACAAAAGCACCTAGAAAATAGCCCCTAAATGACCATACAAAGATTACTCAGTACACACCTTTGAGCTATGCATGACCCAGATACAAAGAATATTTACCCAAGGTAATATTTAACCTGCACCTGAAATAAGTGCCTACTGTTTGCAATGATGCAACCAGGAATTTCAAGCCAAAATTTTTGAAAAATGCCAAGAGTAAGGATTGCAGGGTGCGAGTTATATCATCAAGATAATGTTACAATATGTTACTTAGAATATATTTCTTTAGAAATGTCTGAATACATCAATTTGGTAATTTTCCGGGGGGGGGGGGTACTTTTATTCCAGGGGGTACTTCTATAAGATATTGACTTTTTACCCAGGGGTACTTTTATTCCGGCGGTACTTCTATCTGAGAGAGGTGAGAGTAGGTAACATACATTTTAATTTTTTGTCTACTAGAACAGCCCGGCAGGGCCCTGGTATGTATGGAAATGTTACCTATTAGTAAGCATCTGCAACTGTAACCTAAGCATCTTCAACTGTGACCTAAGCATCTGCAACTGTGACCTAAGCATCTGCAACTGTGACCTAAGCATCTGCAACTGTGACCTAACCATCTGCAACTGTGACCTAAGCATCTACAAACGTGACCAAAGCATCTGCAAATGTGACCTGCGCATAATACTAATAGATTCATTAATCCTTCATTTGATAGAACAAGCAGTGTTTTTACTTCAATAGGAAGCAGGCTGAATCAAATTTCTAAACTGGAAGCTATGTGACTCTACTGCCCACCCCCCAAAAAAGCCTAGGGTCGGCAGTTTTTCTAGGGTAGGTACTAGTAGGGAAACAGGAAACACGATTTTTTTTCCAAGCCTAAGCATCTGCAAATGTGACCTAAGCCTCCACTCCTCCTCACACAGCCCGTTTGCACGTCATGTTTCATGTAGAATCACCGGACCGTCCTGCGGTCAGCAGGGCGTTTCAGCCGGCAGACTGGACCTCACGGTTCATCACTCACAGCCCGCAAACACCACCTGTACCGGCCAGCGGATCTAGACTGGACGGTTATTCATGAACACCCTTTGGCCCTCCTGACCTGTAGGGTCAAGGTGTGAGCTTTTAGGTCCATCTTAGACTTGGGGAGAAGAAAAATCATGCATCCAATACAGGGAACCAAGCTTGAGAAGGGAATTGGGGATGGCAGACTTCGCCTGCTTCCAAATACTGCTTTGAGATTCTTTCAATCCCACAGAAAAACGGTAGTGGATATGTGCAAATACTGCAAGGTGAATACTGTATCAAGAATCCAAAAAGCATATAGACAGGCACACAGATGGACTAGGCAAAAATAATGCTCACTTGAAAAAACTACGACTTGTAATAAAGAGCTCACAGTGAAGACATATACTGACATAAAATTTTTGTTCTCTGCCAAGAAAGCTGTAACATTTGAACCAAAGACTGACGTCTCCCGGGATCTAAAACACGCACAAAGCCAGGCAGTCAAACACGAATGACGCAGATGGCTTCAACACTTCTAGTTCACTCCTATTCTTCAACTCACTCAAGTGTCTCGGCTGGGAAGGAAGCCAAACTCAAGAACTGCTGACACTGATCCTGCAACCATGAACTGTTCATTTAAGGTACTACCTTAAGGTGTCATTTCCCTAATCTGGCAGTCCTCCAACTGTGAAAGTGGCAACAGACAATTTGTTGAAGAGCTCTTCCAGAGCATCACTACAATTAGCTGAAGTGAGGAAACACTCCAAGACCTGATAATTATAAGATTAAAAGCTTTCAACCACCCCGCATTCTAAAACGTTTTTTTTTTCTCTTCTTTGAAAGATGAACCTGTGTTGTGCAAGTGCTTTTAGCGTTTCTGCTCACCATGGTCTTTTCTTACACAAATGGAGAGAGGAACTGGTAGGTAGCACTTAATCCTACATCTATCCAACTGAGTGCGGACAAATCTCCCTGGCACGTTGCTGTACAACCTGATGCTTCCCTACAGGATATACATTAGCAAAGGGTGACTAATAATGTCCTACCTAGATGGCTTTACGGCAGGGGTTCACATATCCCGCAGGTTTGGCACAAGGCCCTGGACAACCAAAAGTCAAACATTCAGTCTGCGGCTCGCTCAAGCTTTCAACATGATACACTACAGGCAGGTAATGCACACTGACTTTGCCGACATGGTTTCCAGACGAAGCCTACAGGCAGCTATTTGCATATATATATCTACCGCAGAGAGGATGACCACCTGCAGCCACAGACATCTTATCTTGCTGCTGGTGTACCTCAGGGATTGCTTCTCCTCCCTCTTGTATATTACTTGCATATATATATGTATGTATGTATGTATGTATGTATGTATGTATGTATGTATGTATGTACAGGGCTCGTGACTGCGACTAGATTTGGTCGCATCGCGACCGTAATTTTAATAATGCGCCTATTTTTGAAATGATGGTCGCACGGCGCGCCAATAAAAAATGAGCAAAACATAAAGCTTGCCGGTACGCCGGACCGGTTCTGGACTTGCAAAAACGTTTCGGTTCAGGCAGGCTTTTAGCTAGCCATCCGTACGGGCGTACAATGTACGGCCTTTGCTAAAAAAAGCACAAAATGTACGCCCTGTTTTTTGGATGTACGCCTTTGGTACGCCCTTATTTTCCCCCCAAAACTTCGCTCAAAGTTCAAAATTTGCCGATTCCGCCTTTCACCGAGCCGCCATTTTGATTCTAATTCAAATCTCGCGCAAGTCTCGCAGTAACTCACATCTCGCGAATCGCGAGAGTCGCACCCCATTGGCCATTTCGGCGTGACGTGGCTCGCCCGGCCGCCATTATTGGTGGAATATCTGATATCCCCGCTGTTTTCGCGGGAAAAATCACGCAGGAAAGCTTCGAAAGCGTGTAACTTTGACGAAAACTCATCGAATACCTAAAGTCCTTGGTGATAAGTACATGTATAGGATTGTTTTGGAGTTTTTTTGTGCTTTTTTGTCGGTGGAATGCGGGAAAAACAACAGCTAATGTGACGATGACAAACTGGGGAGAGGGGCGGTTCGGTGTCGGCACTGAATTCGTAGAAAATGTTGAACGGAGGTCGCGATTTTTTCACGGTTCCTTGAGATATTACTTTTGTTGTAGTCTTTATTTTCAAAAGACTGATAAATGGATGTTGTTTGTTGGAAAAAGTTCGCTTAATTTGCCCTTCGAACACATCTTTTTTGCTATATTTTTTCAACTGAAATAATGAACTGTTTGTACACAGATTTTTCTATATAAGTTAACACTGATGTTACAGGCTACAAGTAAACCTCTAATTTTTTAGTGCATCTATTTTCAGCTATATTCTTAACAAAGTAGATACACAAAAGAAATACAAGATGTACCTGACAGTCCTGGCTACACTTTCTCCTCTGTTGGTTTGCAGATTTTCTTGTAGACTTCTTTAGTTTGTTGTTGTTGTATATGTAACAGCAGTCAAGTTTAACCTTTGGCAGTAAGGTAAATTTACTTTCCCTGATTGTATGTATTAACTCATGAAATATTATATTGTAAGAAATCAGTGTTATATTACTTGAAAATGATCTCATGTATTTTCTTGTTTCTTGTTTGGTTACTGCCTTACTGTGTAACACCCCTAATATTCAATGCCATGGATTAAGGTCCGGACTCATTAGGTCTGGACCTGAACCTAAAAGTAAACTCCGGATTCTTATCTGGACCTGAACCTAAACGTGGGTTTATACAATGTATGTAGTAATGGCTGCAGAACTAATCCGCGATTAGAAAAATCAAGCAACACGCTGGCTGATTTGAGCATTCATGAATAAAGGTTCAAACAAGCATTTTGTACAGGATCAATGCTTTTTCTGTTATAATCTATGCAAATACTTAATTCCAGGTTTAAAACATTGATTTATAGGAGTAATACTTTGTATGGCTTAAGACGTTAGCTTGTGCTCCTAACTTTTTGCTGGCGCTCCTAAGTTTTAAGAGTTAGGAGCGCCACGCTCCTAGGTCAAAAAGTTAGTCTGGAGCCCTGATGTATGTATGTATGTATGTATATATATATATATATATATATATATCTACCACGGAGAGGATGACCACCTGCAGACACAGACACCTTATCTTGCCGGTGTACCTCAGGGATTCCTTCTCCTCCCTCCTCTATATAGTATCAGTCTACGATCTGTATGAAAGCCACAGACTCTTATAAACTCGTCAATACTATGAAAATCTGCAGATAATGTAACCACAGCTGATAAGCTTAAGGACTCTCAAGGAACTGAACACAGCTCATAATTTGGAAGATACAGATACAGAGGCTTGTGGGTGTCTGAAGCTTAAGGATGTCTGAACAAGATAGCAAAATGATGGCTTTAAATATACAAGTTGCATGCTAAGACTTGATGACAATAATGTCTGGCTTCATAGACGACATAAGTTACACAGCCAAAATTGGATTTGTGAAACCCTTGATTTTATGATTGGAATATTGATTTACAAGTTAACAAAATAAACATATGCACAAACATTTGCTCTTCATATATAACTTATTACAAGTCATGGAAATCTGTGGCTCAGCTGTCATAGCCTCCAATGGAATGGGAGTGTTTTAAAAGAAATACAATGTAGGTAGGAAAAGGTAACTATTTTGTCTCCTTAAATCTGCTTGGAGGCTATTCAGGACACAGTCTAAGAGAAATTGTGGAATGTGATCTGAGAATCAAGTTTAAAGTTACATAGGACTGGTATTATAATCATCAACTTAAACAGTCAACATTCTAGCTAAGTGCTGATGTTGTCTATATGATTGCAGGCATGCTCACGAACATCAGATATTACAAACTGACTGTGAATTACATCAGCAAGGAAATTGTGCATGGTGGCACACTCTTCTTCTTTCCTAATCACGATATGAACTGCTCTTTAGAATAGTAATAAGGTGTGAATAATTCCACCCACTGGCTGGCCTACTGTAATCTGGTGCTCAGTGACAAGTTGGAGATGTCTACAGTTTCTGGGACAGATATGATCGGGAAGGCAGTAGTAAGAGAGGCAAAGCCATAATCATCAATTTTCTGTGTTATCTGATTTATAATTTATTTCAAGAAAAGAATTACGAATCTTACTGACAGCGTAGCTTCACTGTAAACAGATCCATTACTGTAACAGCTTCCTTGGAAATATTGTAATATGTATTAAGAGGACTTTCTTTTTCTTCCCCTCTGTCACATGCAAGAATCACAGATTACATAAACATGCCAGCTTTCGTAACGAATTAGGCCGTGTCTATTTGATACTATGGATGACATCAAATTTTTTCTACACGCGCATCAATTTTTGTCTGTTTCTTAATAAAAAACGTTTTGGACCATACTGTAAATTGTATACAGCATCAGTAAAATGAGCAAATATATGGCAGAAGTTTGACAACAACATATTGGAAGGTGGATATTAATGGTGAAGAATTCGACCATCAATTCCAAAGACAAAGGTGACATTGTTCGGTATACCATACATGGTATTTAGTCATTTGTTCAACCTTTCTGACCACTTAGATATCATAATGATGGCAACTTTTCATTTTGGCCAAACTTTTTTTTGTTCACAAGCTCGCACCAGTTTCCAGAGGATGTTATCCATATAATCAAATTGACATGGCCTTATGAGAAATCAAAATAGTCAGCCTACGCCTTACAGAAAAGAGGCATACAGGCCTGATAACGTGGAAGTGGAAGCAAAGCACATTTAGTTTCCTATATGGGGATGACGCACAGATAAAGGCGATCATGACAGCTGCTATCTTTTGTTGCCATTGACCATGTGACATCAGCTTAACGGCGGCATGATGTCATTCGGCTGAATCGTTCGGAACAAAGCCTTCGGCCTTGAATTCTAGTCTTCAGTCTGCAAATCACCTGGTTTGGTTCATTTTCTCCCTGCAAATGCGGAAATGCATCTACAGAAGCATCGGAAGTCAAAGTCACAAAGCTTAAATCATTATGAACAAATACTGAAGAATGAACTTCATCAGTGGTTGTGCCCGAATCGATGATATCATAATCTCTACAATAACAATTTATTACAATAAATCGTAAATGGCTATACAATACACTGTACGATAGTTTTGTCTTTGCCAAAAACATTTTGTCAAACATCTTGTAATACAACTACTGTAGATGGATAACAGACTGATGATGATAACAATAATTACTAAATTGCAACAATAATTTCAAATTTTGCAGTGATAATTTCCAGAATTTCAGCCGTGTCACCATTTCCGCTACATTTCATCTTCAATTTCACACATTTTACACTCGATCACGTGCAGAAGACGTGCAGTGGATGTAAATACCTTTCGTGGGAGTCGGATTTCTACTTTCCCTGCAGGAAGAAAATACTCTTCCTAAATGCCTGTAGGGTTTTAGCGGACCGAATGGAATTTCTTCCCGATCCAATTCAATTTTCGTCAGGCGCAAAAAACAGATAGCTGCGAGTGAGAATGCGATAAGGCGTCAGGAGACGGTATCTGAAACTCGGGAACAATGTATTTAGGAGGGGAAAAGGGGGGGCGAACACGAAGGTATGTATACGCAGGGTGCTTTGGGGGCACGGCGTATCACGCTTCGTCATCAGTGGGGCATGTGTCCCAGGCTTTATCTGATTGGGCTTCGAACCCTCAACTGTTGACAGTCCGTACAGATTCCCCAAGAAATTTATTTATGAGGTAAAGAAGCTACGACGCCATCAGGGCTTCAACCAAACCGGCACTTGAAAGCAATAGCATCCAGCCGACTTCACAGGCAATTCTTTTACATAAAAACCGAAGGGCCAGGATAGAAATCGAAGGTAAACAAAACACATGTTGATTTGATTGAAACGCTTCCCACCGTCCCAGGGCAGAGTCCATTGTTATGAAGCCTGCTGACCGACCTCCGCCCCAACACTTTGCCCCGAGCACATTTATTTGTCAACAAATCAAGCACGTGTTACGCCACAGCGATCGCTAAAACATGTCTCCCGTCGTCTTTTTGCAGAGGTAAGCGGAAAACTCACCCTATGCAGAGCGGCGGCAGCGGGCCATCGTGATCGGTGCTGATCCTACAGGTAGGCGGGGAACCCTGACAGCTCAGCCGCGGCCTGGAGCGAGCACTGCCGCGGTATCATCACTGATTTCTGGGACCTACCACTAGAGACCGAACATGGGGTGCATCAACAAAAGATGTTACTTTGACATATCATCTATTATACCTACCGTAAGGTTACCTACTTTAGAACCTCTTTGACACATTTAAAACAAATAATAAAGGTAACATTACTCGTAGAAAAGAATCATGATGATTTGAAAATGTAAAGCTCACAGAAGGGGTGTTGTGGCATGTGGTATGACCCAAAATAAAGGCAGATGCACGAGCAACATCCGGGTCTTCCCAGTTCCTGTGTGTGACAGTGACAGGCGAACAACCTCGCTTTGTCTTTGGGCGTGGGATGTCCCTACTCTGCAGGCAGCGGCTGATTGTGAAGATTGTGACCTTCCTCTCATGGCCTCTGTCCCGTTTTCTGACAGTCGGCCACAATCATGTTGATTGGCTGTCAGAAAACGGGGCATATTTGATAAGAAGGTCACTATATTCCTAATCGACCTCTCACCGTGGAGAGTATTGAGGGGTCTGTTGACGATATATCATGGAACTTGGAAGGAGAGAAAAGAGGAAACCACAGAAATCACAAGTCAATGTCATTATTTGCAAAATTAATGTTTTTCACAAGACTTTACTGTAAGTTTGCAATGACTATGTCATCTCAGGGAGATACTATCTGAGTTTTACCATAGCACACAGGTTTTCACAACTTCAGCTATTTTGTTTATGTGTCTTTCCGTCTTCTTTCGTGGAATCCATCATCATGCTTAGGCGGTTGTAAACAAATAAAGCAAATGACCCAAATAGAGTGAATTATTATCCAGTGGATTTAGCTGATCAGATAATGTCCAGTTTTACTCCCGTGGGACCAATTTCTAATATTTATTCAACCACAAGAGAGGCCTGGCGGAGACTAATGGCATTAGTGTGGACTGGTCGCACCTCGTTTCTTCTGCACGCTTCACTTCTGTAGTATGTCCATTTATCTATTACATGCTACGAAGCATACATAGAATACAGGACAATGCCGAATGCGTTATCTTCTTTCTTTGGGGTCTAATTACTTTATTTCCCTAAGGGATGTCTACAACCTAAGTGCTGCCCATGGATGCAAAAGAACCAATCTAATACATACTACCCTTGCTTGGTTGTTTTGGATCAATAAAAAAACTAGACACCTGAAGAAAGAGGGTCGCCCATTGCATTGCCCAAAGTTAACTCGTCTTGTATTCTATGACTACATGTATGCTCCGTTGTCATGCACATGTAGGTCAGGTCAATATTTGCATAAACTGGACTCAGGAGCTTAATCATTTCTAACGGGAAGTGACCCTTGGCCAGACATGAGAGCCACTTTTAGTGAGCGCTTCGAACCAGGAAATTTCATATCAACCTCCGGCGGCAAACTTATGTTTTAGCAGGAAAGTTAATTAGTTATGCTTGGAAAGAATGTATATTTTGATTAATCTGAAAACATTTACATTGACTATATTTACCGCGTTATGAGTTTGGGACCAAATTAAAGATAACTACAGGCGTTCGACCATAAATGTTTTTGAAGTATTTCGGATTTTTGTACAAAAGTATCAAAGATAATATGTGAAAAACAACATGAAATATATAAGGAAGTAGCAGTTTCTCTGTTAGTAATAGAATTTTGTAGTGCTAATGGGACAATCTGATAAGGTTGCTTTTTGAAATGGAATCAAAATCAAAAATTATCGTCTGGTTAAACCCAATGACGTCACAGCCCTAATCCCCGAAGCATAACGTTGATTGCCAGTACAGATTCGTCCTACGGGTAAGCTGTGTTTGTGGAGCTTCTAAGCCCCTATAAATATTTCAAAACATAATTCAATAATTGATTTATGATAGTATTGATTTTCGTTAGGAAAGCATGTGCAAATGTATCAGTTGATGGGCTCCCATAAGGTTCCCAGTAAGCCTACTTGTTTTTGATACGTAAAGCAGATTCATGATTTTTCAGCACTAACAAACAAAAGTAACTTATAAAGTACTGGTCAGAAGAAAGCACAACTTCTTCCTTGGCAGCATAGGCTAATACACAAACTAGTAGGTGATTCTGTGTACAAGAGACCTACTCTTGCAGTGCCCATAAGATTCACTGAATGACGCTCCTGGACGAAGGCATTGCCATAGATGTTCCGCACTAGGAACAGGCCTGTGTTGAGTCCTGCGTATGAACAAGTGTTCAGCACCAGGGACAGGAATGTTTGTCCATGTGTGGATGGTGTTCAGCACTAGGAACAGACCTGTGTTGAGGACAGTGCATTAACAGGTATTCAGCGCCAGGGACAGGAATGTTTGCCCGTGTGAGGATTGTGTTCAGCACTGCGGACAGCTATGCTTTGTATGCTGATAATGCCCAGCACCAAGGACAGATGTGAGAGTGTGGACAGCCGGTGTTATTAAAGCTAGACTGACAAATTCGAAATTATTGATTGTATGCTGGACTTGATTCTTGGTTGCCAAGTGATTAAGTCACAACCAATGAACAAGGTAAATTATAAAGTTGCCTCTGCTATAACAGATTTATATTTATGACAAAAACGTCTCCTAGCATCCCTACCTAGAACTGCAGGCATTGCCAGTCAACGGCTGCATCGAGTTCATGCTAGTGGATCAAAAGCGTCATCTAGCATTAAGACTAGCAATCATCACAAGAAATACAACGATTTGTGGTCGGTTTTCAACATCATCTTTACCCCCCGAACCTGAACACCCTGGTGCTGAACATAGAGGCAAAATGACCTGTCCTTTGTGCTAATCACTATCTACACACGGGCAAACACACATTTTGCTGATGCTGAACACCATCTACACACAAGCATGTATCTGTTTCTTCCCTGTAGTCCATTACACCATGTTACATTATACTATTGTGCTGTACAATTCAGCACTGTGTGGTAACATTTTTATGATGCCTAAAACAATTAGTGCCCTCCCAAACGGTAACATTACCAACTCAATGACCGTGCCATCCAGGAGTCAATAGCTGTTGATGCTGTGTGATATGAGCGCTGGTAGGTACTTTTTTATGTGATCATTGTAAGCTGACTGTGATGTAAACCAAGGAACATACGGAAGTGTATATGTGTGATCTATCAACTTTAAAGGTGCCCAGCAACCTGTATTTCAAGAGGTTCAGCACCAAGGACAGGTGTGTATGTGGTGTTCTACACCAAAGGCACAAGTTTTTATGTGTCTATGGATGGTGTTCAGTATGTTTACCCTTGTGTAGATGATGTTCAGCATCAGGGACAGGTATGTTTATCTAAGCATTTATTGAGTTCATCTCCAGGGACAGGACTGTGTGTTCAGCACCAAGGGTAGACATGACTGTAAGCTTACCTTTGTGTATATGGCATTCAGCAACAAGTTAGATCATGTTCAGCACCAGGGACAGGCATTAGTGTATGTTTTACCTTTGTGTTGAGGGTGTTCAGCACCATGGACAGGTATGTTTGCCTTTGTGTGGACAGTGTTCAGCACCAAGGTATGACTGTATACTTACATTTGTGTAGATGGTGTTCAGTACCAGGTACATGTGCCTGTCTGTGGATGATGTTCAGCAACAGGGATGGATACCATTTCCTTGTGGATGGTGTCCAACATAGAGTAAGCTTACTTGTGTAAAGATTGCATATGACATGGTATTATCTAATGTTGCATTTACAAACTTTTTTTTCATCTTGTCAAGGAAAAAAATCAGACCACGACAGAAGTCCACTAGTCTCATTTATTCCCTGGTGATTACAAGGGCCATTTTGTGGTTCCACAGTCAGAATTGGACCAAGTCAGTAAACAAGCAGTGCCTTACTGCATGGAAATCATGGTACCAGATCTCGTACTCTAACAAAGCAGCTCTCAACAATCACGTACGGGTGGCACCTCGCGCTGTAAATGTCCTTGCATGTTGTTCTTAACGACCTAAATTTAAATCATAGTAATCTTTAGATAATCCACCAAGCCAGCTGCCTTTACGATAGGTGCCACAGCCCAGCTGAATTATATATATATCATTGATAAAGAGACTCCATGTTGGAAACCTAACATCAATGTTACGCAGTATAAAGGCACATTTGATTCATATAGCACTGCCATTTGCACTAAAGCCTCAGATAGTGTAAACTCTAATGACACAACCTATATGCTTGTAAAGATAGAGCAAAGAACAAGTTCACTGATTATTAAATATTTTGATGGGATTTTTTAGATAAGGTTTGTTCTTATGTATCATGCAATAAACATGGATGCTGTTGTTGAACTAAAAATTTTTTTTTGCTTAGCTGACTCATCAGGATACAATGGTTGCAATCACGTATATATAACACCATTCATATGGAATTTGTTGGAATTTCTGTACAGTCATGGTGCATTTCATCTGAGACCCCCTGTTCCTGGATTCAGGGACATTTTGAATCCCAAGTAGAATTCTGGGATATGTTTTTGTTTGGTGCTGACTGGACAAAGGTGTGTGGCTGTTCTTGAAGCGTCACGGCTGTCATTTTCAGCTCACAACATCACAGCGCAGCATTATTCTGTAGAATCTTACTATATTTCAGTCAACTGAGAGAAAATCCCCTCCTGACTTGTGATGTAGCTACGCACAAATTGCTGCCGTAGCTGTGCAGTGGCTATTGATGCTAACACAAGCAGAAATGTATTAGCCATTTCTACAGTAGAAAAAACAACACATAAGCTTTCACTGTCTTTACGGGAGGCATTTGGCATCATGTGCATTGCGCTAAATACATGTCATCTTCCTTTCTTCTTTCAATCAAGAACTGACACCAAAATGGTTCTGGCAACAAACTGAGTTGGTTTGACTGGCCTAGCATAACACATGAAAACAATGACAGTTACTATATTGTACAAGCCCAGGTGCCGCCCCTAATATTGATAACGTTACGTTTCTGTGCATGAATTGAATGAATTTCTGTCATTTAATCTGGCATATAAAGACTTTTTTGCAATACATCTCTCATAATTTTTCTCTCTTCTTGGTGATCTAACAATCGCCTACTCTGGCTCGGATCTGGACACGTTGAGCGGAGATAGTTCAGATTTCCGACAAATTTGCAAGACTAGCCCCACATTGCTATCAGACGGACGCGCTACGTTACGCCGTGGATGGTTGGCTGGTTGGTTCACAGCATGCCGAAGCCCTTGGCGTGAGTGATGGCCTTGAGCAGCCGTTCCTTTAACTTGTCCTTACTGGAGTACTCTGGGAGTAACAGCACGTTGAAGCAGGTGTGGGAGGTGGGCAGTCTGGGGGAAAACACACAACCTGGGATTAGATACTGAGAATTGATTTAATATCACAGAGTGTTAACTTTGAGATAAACTTGCTCAGAGACTTGACAAAAATCCATAATACACCTACAGCATACATGTATATATAATCCCAGTACATGGACCAGTGCAGGTTAGGTGCAGGTGGACATCAGAAATACCTGCACAGCTCAAATTTTACCTACACTAACCTGCATATGCAGGTGGTATTTTGAGCCCTGCTACTACATAACTCCATAATCATTACAAATCTGGTACCAAAGTAAAGTTAAACCCACCTGTCCGAATCTGGCCCGTTCCTGGCGATGACCAGTTTGAGTTTGGACAGCCCCCCCACAGGGACTCTGTCGCTGCCGGTAGCAAACATCAGTAACTGCTTCTTCTCATCTTCACTGAACCCGTGCACAAGCTCCCAGAAGTCCCTACGGAAAACAAGATGACATCCTTATATTAGCAGGAAATTCATCTGTGTTGGTAAATTGCATAATGAGAAGAATAAACTATTCTCCAACTCACGAAATTTTACTGAATTTCCAGCTATCTGAGTACCAAGAGTAATCCAAAGTGTTTATTGCCCGTAGAAGAAGAAAAGTGGGAAATTCTGAGACTTCCTCTTATTGTGTATTTAATCTATGATCATGATACACAATACATTTCTGTAGAGACTTGTCATCAACCAAGAAAAAGTCAGCTGACATACAAAAACAAGGAGAAAAATGTACAACAAATATTCTAAATGTAAAATCAGGCATGCTGATGTTAAAATGTAGACACTTCCTTACTTCACAGTTTGGGAGTCTCTAGTGAAGCCTCCGTCATAGTCAGTGCTCTCTTCCAGGGCCTTGAAATCAAAGTCCTGTGGGGAATAACACACAGTCACATATGAATAGAGTTAATAGACTATCCTTCAAACAGTGACACTTTGAATGGGATAAGCCTTAACCTCCAAATTTTCATTGTTGATCACATTTTGCTGTTTTTCTCAACTGCTGTTTCATATAGTACATGAACTACAAACATGTATTTGTATGTTCAAGAAATTATTTTCCTTGACAAAAGCAAAACCACTGGAAACATCTCAGGATTCACAGTATGACAAAGTTTTCCACAACTCCTAACATCACTGCACCTACCGGACAGCCACAGATGAGCAGTTCTATCTCCTCGGGACGGAAGAACTCTTCCAGTGGGGACTCGTCCGTCACCATGTGGAATCCCTGCCGGAAGGCGTTGAACTGCTTCTCTACGGACTTGTTCAGGATGTAGTCTGCATACAGGTCCACATATTCCTGCAGCAGGCACCATACAACAATGAAAGCTATGAGGTTTAGAAGGTATATAACTGCAAAAACACAAGTGGATGAACCAAAAACAAAACCTCCTGTGAGTTAGTAGCCTTTTCCATTGACCATTGAGTGGCTATATCTTTCTGATAAATATAATGACAAGTTCTATCACCTTAACTCTACTTCCTGTCACTCCCACATGTCTGGCCTTTGCAGTGACACCATCATCCCACTCACTTTCTGTCACTCTACCTTTTTCACATAACTATGAATGCACACCACCACACAAACACTACATGCTTGATTATTATCCTGTCCATGTCAAGTTCCATTCGTATTGTCTTTGTCACCAAGGCTAGCCCTTTGTAACAGCCACAGGCTAGTTGGGCAGCCTTGACTGTGTGTGTTGAACAGCCATAACAATAAATAAATAGTTAAATAAGTAAAAAAGAAACCATTTCTGAGCCTCACACTGCGCGAAAAAGCGAATATCTGGGTCGAATACTCCTGTATATAAACCCAGATATTCAAAATATGTGGCCGATAACGGGAATATGCCGTCCGTTCACTTGGTATAGACGGACCTGCATATGACCCGGAGATTCACAACTATTAGTGTGCGGGACATATGGAGGCCGATAATGCCTGCATATGTGCCTGGCCATCCCAGTGCATGTCCCGCCCATGTCCGCTCATCCGACCCAAATTTTCTCATATGCCTGCCTATTCGGACATCACCCTTGTTACACCTAATTATCACCTAATTATCTCATGCAGGACTCGGCTAGAGCGGTTCATTATACCTTTGTCATTGGAAGCAGCTTCGTTTAATACCTTGTCTACCTACGATTCCCCTCCCTGTATGT
>NC_049985.1:5036487-5050648 GCF_000003815.2 Branchiostoma floridae | reverse complement strand
AGTAGAGGCTACTACATGGCGACGTGTGACGTAGTCTCAAACCGTCCGCAAACTTCACAACCGGGCATGTCGGTCGTACCCCACCGTACTCTACAGAGCCTGCCCGCGCGCGAGGCTGGATACTAGCTATAAAATTACAGTTGTTTAACACTCCAAGCAGAATCCAATCCGTCAGCGTAGGCAGTTCAAATTCCACGCGGCAAGATGTTGTTAAGTCTCGAGGTCGCATCATTCTAAATCCCTCAGTGTTCACTGACGTTGTCTGCCGTGCATGCAGATATCCAGCTATCGGGATCCGCTGCGTAAAAGCGCAACCTCACAGAAAGAAGTCTAGCTCTGAAATGCCAACTGTAAGATTTGAAAATGTTGACATGTGTGTTGATTGGTCCTTATTTTCAAACACCTACATGCTGTGTGAAATACAATTGGCTAGATCTGATGACTATTTGCATACAGACACAATAGGTCGGGAGGTCCACTGTAGCTAAATTCAGCTTTTGTCACCTGCCAGTTCACAGTCAAACAATACCCACAAGGAACTAGGTGAAGATGTGTTACTGTAATTGTTAATGATTTCATACATCAGTCTGGTAACAAACATATTGTTTTTGCAACAAGCATTATCCACAAGGATAAAAACGAATGAAGGCTTCCAATGCGAGCGTGGGTATATCATATACGCCATGTTTTCTTTTGTTTCAAAAGCACAACATTGGTCTCTAGACTGAACAAGGAGCTTTTATCAGGTAAAAGCTCCTTGGACTGAAGCGGCCGTTTAATTGATAAGCTTAGGGCGTAAAATGACAGACTACCCCACCAAAGAATGGTGTAGAATGTTATCATCAAACGTGTTAGATTTAGACTTTACTTAGAATGTCCATTTCGTGTAGTTCAATCTAGGCAACAAACTGCCGCAGAAAAAAAAAAAAAAACGAATATTAAAATTGAGCGTGGGTAAGCCATGTTTTCTTTTGTGTCAAAAGGTTTAAAAAGTCAAATTAGTTGATTAGCTAAAAACGTGAAACCGAAGCTTAAGAATGTAATAATACCAAACGCTGGTATATGACGCGCTCAAAGTTATTTTTAGTGTTCGTTCTAGGTAACAATTCATTGGAAAACGATGATACGCGCCATTCGTGCGTAGACCTTTCTTTGTTCTTGTAAAACAATGCATTCATTTATATCAGGCGTTTGTGAGTTTTGTTGACTGAAAATGCCAGACAAGTCAATACACATCCGCTTGGAGAGTACTTTTATGTAAAGCGGATGTCCTGTACCAATCTTACTCAAACCTATTCTTATGTCAAAGTATCATTACGTCTATCAATTCACACACAAGATGGTCTCTTGTTTGGCATTACTCAAGACACGAGACGTGAGCAGGGGCCGCATATCCCCATACATGTCTAATTACCGGATGTGCAGGCATAAGCGGTAATATGCAGGACCCGCGCTTGTCATTACAGGATATCACTGCACATGCCCCGGATACACCAGGTTTCACGGGACATATGCAACCCCAAAAACGACCGGATATTCAAGTTTTCGTGTAGTGTCACCTGTCTGTTGTCCACAGTGACAGGCACATTGTTGCCATTCTCCTTCAGCTCGTGTGTGGAGCTGCCCCCAAACAGGTCGGACATCCCCACACAGAAGGTTGCCATGAAGTCTTCCTCTACATCCCCCTCATACTCCAACATACTCTTCAGACTTTGGTACAACACCTGTGGGTACAACACAGAACGAGGTGATCAGAGATGGCAGACTTCACCCCCTCATACTCTTCACCGAACAGGTCCGACATCCCTACACAGAAGGTCGCCATGAAGTCTTCCTCTACATCCCCCTCATACTCCAGCATACTCTTCAGACTTTGGTACAACACCTGTGGGTACAAGAACAAGGCGATCAGAGATGGAAGACTTCACCACTTGATACTCTTCACACTTTGGTAAAATAGCTGTGAGAACAACAACGTAATCAGAGATGGCGGACTTCATCCCCCTCGTACTCTTCAGACTTGGAACAACAGCTGTAACAACACAGATCAAGGTGATAGGAGATGGCAGAATTCCACTCGCTGGCAAAACATACAGAAAATTCAATGCTGCCTGTGGAAAAAAAACAGAAGCTGCACTATGCCCTCTGGCAGATCATACAAAAACTGCAATGCTCCCTCTGGTAGAACATACAGAAACCGCGATGCTGCAACACATTTCCTTGCTGAATCTTGAACAATGGGCATAACATTTGACACAAGTAAACATTTCTTTCGGAAGAAAGTAAAACAAATTGAAGAGTTCTACATAACAACATATACTTACAGGATGGGAGTCTTGCAGGTCTAGAAATGTTCCCTTCTTGGCCATGAGTTTGCGATACACCACCATGGGAAAGTGAACGTCCAGGATGACGTTGTTGTAAATGGCCAGGCCCAACACGATGCCTATGAGTTTGAACTGGGCGTCGGTTTCAAACGACGAAGGGTTGAACCAGTACATGTGTGTCTGCTCGTCGTAGATAAACATTCCTGTCAACAAACAACAGTCAAGTCTTAAAACAGATTTCTCTAAGGAAAACTTTAGTTCAGTCCAAATCTAGATTTCAAAAAGCTCTAAAATCAGACGCCTTTACTATTTATAGTGAGCAGGAATGTCTCCAGCTTCGAAGTTTTTCAGATTTTTGGGATGGATGGTGTGAAATTTTTGACAATCCCAACAAGCAAATTTCTGTTGCAGAAAGGAAGGAAAGGTCCTGGAGACAGCCCTGATTGTGAGCCTGAATTACCTGTATATAACAGGCTTAATTTGAGTTTGGAGTATACTAGCGTGGCCACATACATGTAACCAACAGCTCTTCTAGAATTAGTGGTTGCTGCTAGATACCAGTTTCGAAATCGCGAACTTCAAATGCCACAAAAACCTCCTTTTCACTTCTAGCGCCAAATTGAATTCTCGCAAAAGTAACTGAAGTTAAAGTACATGTAATTACCATAGTCTGCGTTAAAGATCTCTTCCACGACCAGCTGAAAGAACTCCTTGGACACGCCCCCCTCGTCTATCCCCTGCTCGCCCTCAAACTCCACATACAGCTGCTTCTTCAGGTCTGCTGGGTTCTCCATGGAGATCATCTCCAACTGGAACATCAACAAAAACATCAACATCAATATATCAACAACAACATGAACAACAACAACAACAAACTCCACATACAGCTGCTTCTTCAGATCTGCTGGGTTCTCCATGGAGATCATCTCCAACTGGAACATCAACAACAACATCAACAACAACAACAACAAACTCCACGTACAGCTGCTTCTTCAGATCTGCTGGGCTCTCCATGGAGATCATCTCCAACTGGAACATCAACAACAACATCAACAACAACAACAACAAACTCCACGTACAGCTGCTTCTTCAGATCTGCTGGGTTCTCCATGGAGATCATCTCCAACTGGAACACTACATTTACAAAAATGTAACAAGAAATTGGATGCCAGATAGCATAAACGTACTAGTATTCATTTCATCTCAAGACAACTGGGTTTTCCCCTCTTCAATTTATGACAGTTGATTTCCAAGAGGACCCAGCATATACAGGACAAGATTGGGACAATATCACATATAAACAATCAATAAAAGCTCTAACCAAAAGTGATGGATTACCTACCCGGACAAGAGCATCATCAATGATGTGGTCTCTGCGCACCCTTAGTTTGAGGTACGGCTGCACGACTTGGCCCTGCACCAGGCTGTACAGTACCGTCATGCGCCGCTCGCTGAACATGCGTACTCTGTTGTCGTAGTACAAGGCAAGGCTTTTCGTGGCCGGCGTTAGAACGAAGGGATAGTTCAGAAAGGAAAATCTGTCCTCCAACTGGCTCTTGTAGTAGGTGTAGTCCTTGTCCACCTCTAGCTGCTCGTTGAGGGGTTCGTTGTGGAAGTCCGTGAAGGGGAGGAGCGGACACCGACAGTTTATGACCCTGGCTCCCACCTCCTTCTCTAGCACCTGCAGTGGCGTGGGTTTCCTCTCCTGGCCCTCGTCTGACTCAGACGACCCGTGCCTCCTGCGCTGTAACGACGCGTCGGGCTCGTCCGTGTCCCCAAGCTCCACCTCTCCCGCCAGAATACTTGCTATGTAGAAAATGCTCAGCACCTTCGCCGCGCTGGTTATGGCCGACTCGTCGTTCACCAGGTGAACCCGCGAGAAACTCCCGCTCAGGACCTTAAACGTGATGAGCTGCTGGATGGTCTCCACCAGGCCCCGCAGACGCTCCGCGCTGTAGCTCGAGAAAAACCTGGCCAGGCGCGCCTGCGCCTTGATGGGCAGCTGACTCATTGCTCGACAGAAGAGGGGTAACGCGGTCTCTAAATACTCGGGACTGTGTAGGTTTGGGTTCTCCAATATTATAACAAACAAGTTCAGGTACCTAGGGTCCTGCTGATATGCACAGTGATACCGCAACTCCAGTTCCACATTGGGGGACAGGGATATGAGTCCGTTCAACAAGGCGTTTTCCACGCCACTGTTGCTATGCCTGAACAGGGCGGCGTACGACCTTCTCACCGCCTCTACGTCTATGGTTAGTTCGTCCTCCTTGTGGATTTCCTTCTCGGACAGTTCTCTGTCGTGTTTCTCGATCTCTGTGCCGGCGTCGGACGCCTGCGTTTCTGGCTCGGCCTTGCAGAAGCTGTGCTTGAGGGCCTCCACGCTGGAGAACACCTCCCCGAGGGTGCGTATGACGGGCGAGAAACTGCCGTTTTTCTCGCAGCCGTCCAACATCTCCTGTAACCCTGCCTCCGTCAGGAACTTGGGTTTCCTGTCACCTGAAACATAGGTATGAGACCACAGGTAAACATTAGGAGATGGAGAATAATAATCTCCAAGCAGATCCTTTGGTAACATAAGATAGAATCAAAAGCTGCCAGAGGAGTGAAGCTGGCCTAGGAGGGTGTTTGGCTACCAGGGCATGGCAAATGTACTAGTACACCTCTTGGCTGACTACACTCCTTGACCAGTTTATTGCTATCTTATGTCATCGTAGGATCTGCTTGGAGATTAGGACTATAATATAATAGGAGAATAAGCCAGCTCACAGTTTGAATTGCACATGAAAGAGGTCAAAGGTGAAGGTCCCTAACTTAAAAACAGTTCTTGTGAAAAAAATGCTTGTCAAAATATGTTTTGTTTTTGTCTCAGGGGCTGTCACCTTTGACATATAACCTATAAGTTAAGTATAATGCATTACATTGAGAATACACAGTTCAAACCATGGGCCTGTTTATAAACAGCATTCCAAAGTTCTGAATTATGCAAATCTTGACCTGTTTGCAGTGGTTTTATTTTCATGGTGACCTGCTTCCTGACAAATCATAACACAGTGAATGTATTGTATGACTACAGTAACTGTAATACAGAATTGTTTCAACTGCAATATCTAAACACAAAGAAAATGTCCATTCCACTCCTTCCATGCCATGCCATGGTGGCATGTAATGAAATCCCCACAAAAATATATGGGTGCATTAAATATTCTTATCATAACAACTTTAAAGTGATGGATATGTGATGTATACCAAATCAGTGCATTAGTTGCATAGATAACTAAACTATATTGATACCAAGGACATGGCTCATCTTTACATGTATATACAATGTAAAATAAACATGACCCAAAAATAATGCTCAAAATAAGTCCATACAACATATGCTACCTTAAAAAACATGCAGACTAATACTGAAATAGTTGTTTACAAAAATAAAGCAGCTTTTGACAGCACAGTATTTAATTCTAAAACAGACATATCTGTGACTGTAAAATGTGTCCATGCATGTATGTATAGATGTACATGATGTATGGACACTACCAGCCCCTGCACATCCATACATAGTGTGTCAGGATCAGATTTCAGCTGTATCTATTTTTGCTACACATTGCTACTGTCTCCTTATCATCACTTAACTCATAATCCACTTCCACTATCCTCTCACTCAATACTGTAAACAGAGATAACTTCCTTTTCAAATGGGACATCTTTAAAAACAAATGCATAGCACAATCAAAAGCTTCCCATTGGTTGGAGCGAGAGAATTTGAAGGCAACTGAACTCTTGCCGGAGCAGTAGACACAGCTGTCCTTGTGGTGCGCAGCTGTGGTGTCATCAGCCGATTCCTGAGCTGTCCGTTCAACGTTTTCCCTGTTTTCCTCTCCCAGTTCGTCCGCGGCTTCTAGCTCGGAGGCGAGCAAGAGGAGCCCCCAGTCCAGGCCAGCCCCCTCTGCCTCCCATGCACTCGCCATGACTACAGTAGTCTACTGTTACTACACAGGTCCCCAGACAGTACAAACCACCACCATGGACACCGTCATGTCACAATAGGAGAGCCTCAGGGTCAGGGGTCACACAACTGTTATGGCCGATGGGGGAGGGGGGCACAGACCTTGTTTTTGTAAACGTCACATCCTTTCAGGGTTGCATTATATCCCAGCATATCACATAGGACTCCTACTACATTGTATATGCCAAATAGCGTTTACTCAAGCAACTAGATATGATTTTGGAAACCTCCAAACGTTTCAGATAGCATCCAATATTTTTCATCATTGACACTGAGAAGATCTTGTTAAAGATCAAGTTTTATACCATAATATTTCATCCTATAGTTCAAGGACCTCGTACCTCAATGACATCTTTAGATTAATTAGAGCCTTTGTGCATTTCATGCAAACAACTTTTACATTTACATAATCAATGCATGGTGACATAGACCTTTTACTAACTTACACATGTCACAAAGATGAAATTCCCATCATCTATCACTATGGCATTTTTATATTGATTATGCAAATCAGACCCTTATGTCCATGTTTGGCGTTTGTTTTCGTCTCACCTATCAGAACTTACATGCTCTGTGTTGCACATTTAAAGTTTTCTATAATGTTTCCCAACCCTGGAGCACAAAATGGTTGGAAATGATGGTGCAGGAAATATATAGAATGTTTTTTTCATACATTTACATATATACATTTGTACATAGGTATACTAAAATAACACTGCAGCTTGTTATACCTTGCTGTAACACCATGGCTGAAATATTGTGTATTTGCTGAATGCAACTGAAAAAGTGCAATGAAAATCTAAAATACACTGATGCCACTGGCTTTCACCAAAAGAAAAAAAGGTTTCTGAAAAAAAGAGAGTATTATACTAAGTAAATGCAAAACTCTATTCAGCAAAAAACAATCCCTCACCTTGTTTTCCTGTGCCCTGCAGATTGGACTTGTGGCTTTCTTCTGTACACTGTACCGGAGCAGAGATGCTCTCTCGGACCCCGTTGGTAGTTTGTCTGTCGTTTGTGGTGCGTGCAACCTTCCTGGGTTTGGGGCTGCACAGCGGCGCTTTGCTCTTGAACAACTCCAGCGCCTGCACAGCTGCATCGTTCTGTTGAGGAGTGAAAACAGCATGAAGCAAGAAATCTGAGATATCATATACTCGTACCTCCGTGACATATGAGTTTTTGTGAATTTCTCAATGCTATAGTCCTATCCATAACAGATGTTAGTGATCCTCCCCTTCTATAAGGGGTCATTTGATTGACCATGATCCATCCATGGACTATATTCCACACCACTTTCAGGACCGGTGTCAGTCTGTGATGTTGCAATATCTGAAAATACTGCTAGAGGGCCCAAATTGCCATGATTATTCCACATCTAAGGTGACAACCTCCTGGCAATCAGCAAGTTTGGCCAAAGGTCTTTTACAGTGTGATACTGACTGAAGGATTACTGAAAAGGAGTGAAGATGAAGCAGGGTTGGACAAGTCCACTAGCCCTATTGTCCCGGGCAAGTGTAATAGCCCATCGGGCAAGCTCAAGTCCTACCCAACTTGCCCAAATGGTCAAGTAAGATTTTTCAATGAGTGAAATTTTGATATGCTTGTTACTATTCACAGTCATGGCATCAGGTAATGGTCAAAATAGAAAAATGGAGCCATCGATAAAAGAATTCCATTGCTGGAAGTGAAAATGCGTAGAAAAAAGTCATTTGAATTTTCGGACAATGTTTTTACGTACTTGCCCGATAGTACAAGTGAATTTTAGAAAACTTGTCCAACCCTGTGAAGGATGGTCTTTACCTTGCTGAGTGGGCTGAAGCTTCCACTGGAGGCGCAGGATTGGTTACTACAGGCGGAGTTCCCACAACCCTCCGTCAGCTGGTAGTAGTACAGCTCGATTTGTTGTTTCACTGCAGCTCGCTTCCTACAGAGGGGGAGGTTTGGGTTCTGTAGAAGCTAGGAGTAGTCATTATCCCTGCAATCTGTTTCTATTACACTATATGCCTGGGTATTTCTCTGTCAAAACTGTCTAAAATGACCACTCGCGACTGATAAAATCTGACCTGACAGGTGGTCATTATAGACAGGATCGTTAAAGCTTGTTTCAATGTGAAAATTATCGACTAGGAAATCACCAAAAAGTGGTCACATTGGCCAGGTTTTCCTTATGTACAGGTAGTCACTTGTGTAAGTTTGGCAGTACATATTTACAAAACATACATACCTACAGTTGTCAGGAGTTAAAAGTTAAGTCAACATATTGACTTACTACAAAAAGCTTTATTAAAACCTCTCACAAACTTAGATTCATCAAACTTCAAAGATGAAAATCGGCCAACAGCACCAAGTTTGACGCTAGTAGTTTCTTTTTTTTGCCTGATCATTGTTCTTATATCAAATTTAAGTCATAAAACAATAAAGTATGAGTTTTTTTGTTATGTTCTTACATGTCAGCGTCTTCTGGCTCTTCCTCTGTACTGTAGGAAAAAAAAACACAATTTAAGGTCTTTGAAATCATTAAACAGTAAGTTTATAGACCGTGCTAAAGCTACTGTAAATATCATGAAATATTTGCAGTAGTTTTTATGAGCTTCCTTCACAGCCTTCTAGGAGCCACTGCATTCATTTTTTGGGGGGAGCACTGATATTCAACATACATGTACTTACAGGTTCTTATGCCAGGAATGTCGTATTTACGAGGGAACAATCCATCACCATAAAAGAATTAACATAAAATCACTGCAAATATTTAATGACTTACAGTAAAAACCTCCAAGCAGATGTTACGTCTCTGACTCGAGGAACTGTTAGGGAAGTTTGGCCATGTTACAAATTTTTATCCTGACATCTGCTTGGAGATCTGTATCTGTATCTTTATAGCCGGTATAACCGCCGTTCGGCGTAACACACCAGCTTCGCAGGTACGCGGCAGCAGCTGGATATATCACACTGAACGACCCGTCACACCTCACTTTTGCACACCTTTCTGCAACTGTTCTGTAAAACTACCCAGAGAAGATGCCCTTACTAAGATAAGTAGCTGAACCTGTCCAATTGATGTTCTGCAAACGGCCATTCCCACTTGTTGATACCACAGGTGAAAACGTTACAGTGGGTGTGGCCACTGAATGATTGACATCTATAATAACCACATGCTAAGAAAATACTTCCTATATTCATTTCCTCATTGCATCCTAAAGATCTTTCCCGAAGACAGTATAGGTCAAATCTGGAAACCCCCTGACTGAGTCGTTGACTGGCTTGAGCTGGTTACAAAAATCATATCTGCTTTCACTTTTGCATTAGCTGATCTGTCACTAGTCTCTGGTTGTATCATTCACACAATATAAATGCTTAGCTAATATTGTTATCTACGTTAAACACAGCCCTTTTTGTTGGGGTTCTGTGGTGTGATTTTGCCTGTGTGCATGTTGTGTGTTTGTCAGTAGAGCAGGGTAACGCAGTCATCACCAACATAGCATCACATACCCAGGTTCCAAGCCTGCCGGAAAAGCAGCAGCTTGCACCGCCTCCGATTCCTCCTTTTTGCTCATAAGATCTCTCCGTAACAGCCTGAAGTTTCAAAGCACCCTTCCAGCACACGAGGATCGCACGACATGGGCGTCTTGTGTGTCGCACGACAAGAAAATTCTTGTCCTTTCCTCTGGATTCTGTCTTCTGCAGTACGTCCCAGTCCCTCACGGCGCATGCGCACGGCAGTTTATCAGCAACCGCCATTTTGGATTCTTCCACAGATTTTCGGTAAAGGGATCATTTAAGTTGTCCCGAGCATGTAAATGAAAATTAGTTGTCCCGAGAATATTAAAGAGATGCATGCAAATAACTATGAATGCATCAAGAAGACCAAAAGAATCCAGGAGAAACCAGGACAAACCAGGAGAATCTAGGAGAATACAGGAGAAACCAGGAGAATCCGGCAGAATACAGGAGAAACTAGGAGAAACCCGGAGAATCTAGGAGAATAAAGGAGAAACTAGGAGAAACCAGGAGAAACCAGGAGAATCTAGGAGAATCCAGGAGAATCCAGGAGAAACCAGGAGAAACCCGGAGAAACTAGGAGAAACCTGGAGAATCCAGGAGAATACAGGAGAATACAGGAGAAACGAGGAGAATCCAGAAGAAACCCGGAGGATCTAGGATAATCCAGGAGAATCCAGGAGAAACCTGGAGAATACAGGAGAAACGAGGAGAATCCAGGAGAAACTAGGAGAAACCTGGAGAATACAGGAGAAACTAGGAGAAACCAGGAGAAACCCGGAGAATCTAGGAGAATACAGGAGAAACTGGGAGAAACCAGGAGAAACCAGGAGAATCTAGGAGAATCCAGGAGAATCCAGGAGAAACCAGGAGAAACCCGGAGAAACTAGGAGAAACCTGGAGAATCCAGGAGAATACAGGAGAAACTAGGAGAAACCCGGAGAAACCCGGAGAATCTAGGAGAATCCAGGAGAATACAGGAAAAACTAGGAGAAACTAGGAGAAACCAGGAGAAACCCGGAGAATCTAGGAGAATACAGGAGAAAACAGGAGAAAATCGGAGAATCTAGGAGAATCCTGGAGAATCCAGGAGAATCCAGGAGAATCTAGGAGAAACCCGGAGAATCCCGGAGAATCTAGGAGAATCCAGGAGAATACAGGAGAATCTAGGAGAATCTAGGAGAATCCAGGAGAATCCCGGAGAATCTAGGAGAATCCAGGAGAATCCAGGAGAAACTAGGAGAATCCAGGAGAATCCCGGAGAATCTAGGAGAATCCAGGAGAATCCAGGAGAAACGAGGAGAAACCCGGAGAATCTAGGAGAATACAGGAGAAACCAGGAGAAACTAGGAGAAACCAGGAGAAACCCGGAGAATCCAGGAGAATCTAGGAGGTACCTGGAGAATCCAGGAGAATCCAGGAGAAACCCGGAGAAACTAGGAGAAACCTGGAGAATCCAGGAGAATACAGGAGAAACTAGGAGAAACCCGGAGAATCTAGGAGAATACAGGAGAATACAGGAAAAACTAGGAGAAACCAAGAGAAACCCGGAGAATCTAGGAGAATCCAGGAGAATACAGGAGAAACTAGGAGAAACCAGGAAAAACCCGGAGAATCCAGGAGAATCCAGGAGAATACAGGAGAAACGAGGAGAAACCCGGAGAAACTAGGAGAATACAGGAGAAACCAGGAGAAACTAGGAGAAACCAGGAGAAACCAGGAGAATCCAGGAGAAACTAGGAGAAACCATGGAGAATCCAGGAGAATACAGGAGAAACTAGGAGAAACCTAGGAGAAACCAGGAGAAACTAGGAGAAACCAGGAGAAACCCGGAGAATACAGGAGAATACAGGAGAATCTAGGAGAATCCAGGAGAATACAGGAGAAACCAGGAGAAACCAGGAGAATCTAGGAGAATCCAGGAGAATACAGGAGAAACTAGGAGAAACGAGGAGACGAACGGAATCCAGCAGAAACCCGGAGAAACTAGGAGAAACCTGGATAATCCAGGAGAATACAGAAGAAACTAGGAGAATCCAGGAGAAACTAGGAGAAACCTGGAGAATCTAGGAAAATACAGGAGAAACTAGGAAAAACCAGGAGAAACCCGGAAAATTTAGGAGAATCCGAGAGAAACCCGGAGAATCTAGGAGAAACCCGGAGAAACTAGGAGAAACCTGGAGAATCCAGGAGAAACTAGGAGAAACCAGGAGAATATAGGAGAAACCAGGAGAAACCCGGAGAAACTAGGAGAAACCTGGAGAATCCAGGAGAAACTAGGAGAAACCAGGAGAAACCCGGAGAATCTATGAGAGTCCAAGAGAATACAGGAAAAACCAGGAGAAACTAGGAGAAACCCGGAGAAACTAGGAGAAACCAGAAGAAACCCGTAGAATCTAGGAGAATCCAGGAGAATACAGGAAAAACTAGGAGAAACTAGGAGAAACCAGGAGAAACCCGTAGAATCTAGGAGAATACAGGAAAAACTAGGAGAAACCAGGAGAAACTAGGAGAAACCAGGAGAAACCCGGAGAATCTAGGAGAATCCAGGAGAATACAGGAGAAACTAGGAGAAACCCGGAGAAACTAGGAGAAACCCGGAGAATCTAGGAGAATCCAGGAGAATACAGGAGAAACTAGGAGAAACCTGGAGAATCCAGGAGAATACAGAAGAAACTAGGAGAATCCAGGAGAACTAGGAGAACCCTGGAGAATCCAGGAAAAATCCGGAGAAACCTGGAAGAAACCAGGAAAAACCAGGAAGAAACCCGGGAGAATCTAGGGAGAATCCCAGGAACAACCTAGGAGAAACCAGGAGAAACGGGGAGAATCCAGGAGAATACAGGAGAAACGAGGAGAAACCCGGAGAAACTAGGAGAAACCTGGAGAATACAGGAGAAACTAGGAAAAACCAGGAGAAACCGGAGAATTTAGGAGAATCAAGGAGAATACAGGAGAAACTGAGAGAAACCAGGAGAATCTAGGAGAATACAGGAGAATACAGGAGAAACCCGGAGAAACTAGGAGAAACCTGGAGAATCCATGAGAATACAGAAGAAACTAGGAGAATCCAGGAGAAACTAGGAGAAACCTGGAGAATACAGGAAAATACAGGAGAAACTAGGAGAAACTAGGAAAAACCAGGAGAAACCCGGAGAATCTAGGAGAATCTAGGAGAAACCCGGAGAATCTAGGAGAATCCAGGAGAATACAGGAGAAAATGGGAGAAACCAGGAGAATCTAGGAGATTCTAGGAGAATACAGGAGAAACCAGGAGAAACCAGGAGCAACCAGGAGAAACTAGGAGAAACCTGGAGAATACAGGAGAAACCAGGAGAATTTAGGAGAATCAAGGAGAATACAGGAGAAACTGAGAGAAACCAGGAGAAACCAGGAGAATCTAGGAGAATACAGGAGAATACAGGAGAAACCAGGAGAAACCCGGAGAAACTAGGAGAAACCTGGAGAAACTAGGAGAAACTAGGAGAAACCAGGAGAAACCCGGAGAATCTAGGAGAATCCAGGAGAATACAGGAGAAACTAGGAGAAACCCGGAGAAACTAGGAGAAACCCGGAGAATCTAGGAGAAGCCAGGAGAATACAGGAGAAACCAGGAGAACGAAGAGAATCCGGGAGAAACCCGGAGAATACAGGAGAATCCAGGAGAAACCAGGAGAAACTAGGAGAATCCAGGAGAATCCAGGAGAAACTAGGGGAAACTAGGAAAAACCAGGAGAAACCCGGAGAATCTAGGAGAATCCAGGAGAATACAGGAAAAACTTGGAGAAACTAGGAGAAACCAGGAGAAACCCGGAGAATCTAGGAGAATACAGGAGAAAACAGGAGAAAATAGGAGAAACAAGGAAAAACCCGGATAATCTAGGAGAATCCAGGAGAATACAGGAGAAACGAGGAGAAACCCGGAGAAACTAGGAGAATACAGGAGAAACCAGGAGAAACTAGGAGAAACCAGGAGAAACCCGGAGAATCCAGGAGAAACTAGGAGGTACCTGGAGAATCCAGGAGAAACCAGGAGAAACCCGGAGAAACTAGGAGAAACCTGGAGAATCCAGGAGAATACAGGAGAAACTAGGAGAAACCCGGAGAATCTAGGAGAATACAGGAGAATACAGGAAAAACTAGGAGAAACCAAGAGAAACCCGGAGAATCTAGGAGAATACAGGAGAATACAGGAGAAACTAGGAGAAACCAGGAGAAACCCGGAGAATCCAGGAGAATCCAGGAGAATCCAGGAGAATCCAGGAGAAACCCGGAGAAACTAGGAGAATCCAGGAGAAACCAGGAGAAACTAGGAGAAACCAGGAGA
>NC_049985.1:5031380-5032536 GCF_000003815.2 Branchiostoma floridae | reverse complement strand
GTGCCCAAGAGTCGTCCCCTAATAGCGATCCTTGTCCATACTGGCGGTGGAATAAAGAAAGACGTATCAATCAACACCATTCTGTTCTGACTTCTGTTTTCGGCGTCCGGATCGAGACTAAAAAAGCCAACAAAATGATTGCTAACATCCGGTAAAATTTCACTATTAAGCTAACCCTTAAGCAACGGGTTCTACGTGCGGTTGTCCTGAGTACAATAAGTTCCTTTCTCCCAAACCTATCGTCCCTATCGGATCTTGACCTTTGGCCCTCGGGGGGGTTAACTACTTCTGCCCTGAGGTCAATCGGATTAGTTCAGAGACAGACACAACCCTTTCAGAGGCGTGTCTGCCCGCCCCTCATGATTAGTGAACTATACCCGTGACGGGTGCTATACCTACCACCACGTCAAGCCCTCCTGTAATCAGGCCCCCCTGAAGCGGCAGCCGTTATCATATGTATGAGTGTGTGTGTGCGTGCGTTTTTTTTTTTTTTTGCGTGAGTGTGTGGGTGAGAGAGAGAGAGAGTCTGTGTGTGGGTGGATGTATTTATGTGCTTTTCCGGGGGGGGGGGGGGGGTGCCTGTGTGTATCTGTAAAGGAAAACGTGGTGTCTTCTGTCTTACCATTAAAATATTGATGATATATGCAAAAGAGAGAGGCATCAAAGTCTACAACGTCATTTTCGTCAATTTCAATACCCATATACATGCAGTTGATTGATAGTCACAAACACTGCAATGAAACAAATACATAACGTTATATAAAGCCGTGGGGAACAGTTAGCAGTTATCGTCAGGCTTATTTGTCTTGCTTTATAAGCCTTTATTTAGAACAAAACGTAGTTATACTTATATCATTTGGAAACTGCATTTTTTTATTTATAACAATAAAATTAATATGTGATATAAGCCCTTTTTGGGGGGCGACATCTCTAGAGAGGGACGACCTACGTAGTATCTGCTGTATTCTCAAGGATTCTCCTGGTTTCTCCAGTATTCTCCTAGTTTCTCTTGGTTTCTCTTGTATTCTCCTGGTTTCTCCTGGATTCTCCTAGTTTCTCATTGAGGCTCTTGATTTTTACTATATTCTACTGGTTTCTCATGGATTCTCCTTGTTTCTCTTTGTTTCTCCTGTATTATCCTGGTTTCTCCTAGATG
>NC_049985.1:5029850-5031280 GCF_000003815.2 Branchiostoma floridae | reverse complement strand
TATAACAAATCTGAGAAAATAACAAAACAGTACCGCAGTGAACGAACGCAGCAATGCCGCAAGCGTGCCGCACGTCAAGTGAGAGGGGGCCTTAACCTTTGACCAAATTAATTTAGCTTAAAATATGTGTCAGACATCGCCCTATCTACACTCGGTATTATGAATGACCTGGGACTACCGAGGGCCAAATGTTGGAAAATTACATACAATACTGATGCATACAAAGTAACATATACATATACACCCAGCAAACACACACATAGGACCCTGCTCTTACATACACACGCGACCCTGCGCTTACACACACGCACGACCCTGCGCTTACACACACACATGACCCTGCGCTTTCATACACACGGCCCTGGCTTACACGCACACACGGCCCTGCGCTTACATACACGCACACGACCCTGCGCTTACACCCACACACGGCCATGCGCACACACGCACGACCCTGCGTTTACGCACACACGACCATGCGCTCACACACACACACACACGACCATGCGCTTACACACGTCTTTGCTCATGCACTGAAAGGGGAAATATTCTCACACACATTTACGGGAGTGACACACTGATTCATACGCTGTTGGGTTGTGATGTCTGACAAATGCTATGGTCTATCTTCAAGAAACATAAATAAATTCGCGTGTTGCATGTAAAAACGACTTTCAAAGTGGGAACTGAAATCCCGGCCACCACGGGAATACGTGTCCCCTTCACCCTGAAATCCATACAAAGGCCAAAACACTAAGCGTTTTTTTATCTCGTTTTTTTTAATCTTGTTTTTGAAACATCTTACCAATAGCTATATCACCTATCACCTATAGCTAGACATTTGACTCCCTAACTCCCTAATGTGTTAGTCATTACAAAGAGCTCACGTCTACCGAAATAATAGACGTTACACCAGAACGACAACAACAATAATACTATATTCAACACGTAAAGTTGTTACCTGCATGTATGCAGGTATGGTTTTGATGCTGGTGGGAACTTTTCGGTAGCCGGGGATGTAGGGCGCTGTATCTCGTGAACGGATGGTGCGAGCACGACGATTTTTGGTACGTGGGTTGGGGGTGGTAGCCTAACACTCAGGTTTGATTTTGGGCCTCCTGGCGTTTGAACTTGACATTGCAGGTGGCATTTTTGGTGTTTTTGGGGCACTTTTTGCGTTGTGTGTCCGGAACGATACGCGCGATTGCGACGATTTTTGGTGCATGGGTGGGGGGTTGTTGCCTGTTGCCTAGGATTGACTTTGGGCCTTGTCGCGTTTGAACTTGACCCGGCAGGTCGAATTTTGTGTCCGAGAGGGGTGTTTCCGGAGTTATATCTTCTGAACGGCTGGTGCTGGCGCGATGATATTTGGCACATGTGTCGGCGGTGGCTGAATAATGCTCAATTTTGATTTTGGCGCCCTTGGTGCT
>NC_049985.1:5004615-5026402 GCF_000003815.2 Branchiostoma floridae | reverse complement strand
TCTTGATTCTCCTGGATTCTCCTGGTTTCTCCTAGTTTCTCCTGGTTTCTCCGAGATTCTCCTGTATTCTCCTGGATTCTCCGGGTTGGTCCTGGTTTCTCCTAGATTCTCCGTGTTTCTCTTGTATTCTCCTACTTTCTCCTGGATTCTCCTAGCTTCTCCTAGTTTCACATGGATTCTCCTAAATTCTCCTGGTTTCTCCTGTATTCTCCTAGATTCTCCTAGATTCTACGAGTTTCTCCTGGTTTTTCCTAGTTTCTCCTACTTTCTCCTATATTCTCCTGGCTTCTCCTAGTTTCTCCTGTGATTCTACTAGATTCTACAGGTTTCTTTTGGTTTTTCCTAGTTTCTCCTACTTTCTCCTGTATTCTCCTGGTTTCTCCTAGTTTTTCCTGGATTCTCCTAGTTTCCCCTGTATTCTCCGGGATTCTCCTAGATTCTCCGGGTTTCTCCTGGTTTCTCCTGTATTCTCCTGTATTCTCCTAGATTCTCCTGCATTCTCCGTGTTTCTCCTGGATTCTCCTGGTTTCTCCTGTATTTTCCTTCTTTCTCCTGTATTCTCGTAGTTTCTCCTGGTTTCTCCTGTGTTATCCTGGATTCTCTTCGTTTCTCCTGGTTTCTCCTGTATTCTCCTGGTTTCT
The DNA here is from genome assembly GCF_000003815.2 of Branchiostoma floridae. Taxonomy (NCBI): domain Eukaryota; kingdom Metazoa; phylum Chordata; class Leptocardii; order Amphioxiformes; family Branchiostomatidae; genus Branchiostoma; species Branchiostoma floridae. The sequence goes on along the minus strand of NC_049985.1, from coordinate 5,025,761 downwards.
CGTAGTTTCTCCTGGATTCTCCAGGTTTCTCCTAGTTTTTCCTGGATTCTCCTGGTTTCTCCTGTATTCTTCTGTATTCTCCTAGATTCTCCGGCTTTCTCCTGGTTTCTCCTAGTTTATCCCAGTTTCTCCTGTATTCTCTGGTATTCTCCTGTATTCTCCAGGTTTCTCATAGTTTTTACTGGTTTCTCCTAGTTTCTCCTAGTTTCTCCTGTATTCTCCTAGTTTATCCTAGTTTCTCCTGTATTCTCTTGTATTCTCCTGGATTCTCCTGGTTTCTCCTAGTTTCTCCTGGTTTCTCCCAGTTTCTCCTGTATTCTCCTGGATTCTCCAGGTTTTTCCTGGTTTCTCCTAGTTTCTCCTGTATTCTCCTGGATTCTTCAAGTTTCTCCTAGTTTCTCCGGGTTTCTCCTCGTTTCTCCTGTATTCTCCTGCATTCTCCTAGATTCTCCAGGTTTCTCCTAGTTTCTCCTAGATTCTCCGGGTTTCTCCTGGTTTCTCCTGGTTTCCCCTAGTTTCTCCTGGATTCTCCTAGATTCTCCGGGTTTCTCCTGGTTTCTCCTGGATTCTCCGGGTTTCTCCTAGTTTCTCCTGTATTCTCCTGGATTCTCCAGGTTTCTCCTAGTTTCTCCGGGTTTCTCCTGGTTTCTCCTGGATTCCCCTGGTTTCTCCCAGTTTCTCCTGTATTCTCCTAGATTCTCCGGGTTTCTCCTGGATTCTCCTAGTTTCTCCGGGTTTCTCCTGGATTCTCCTGAATTCTCCTGGATTCTCCTAGATTCTCCTGGTTTCTCCTGGTTTCTCCGGGTTTCTCCTAGTTTCTCCGGGTTTCTCCTAGTTTCTCCTGGATTCTCCTGGATTCTCCAGGTTTGTCCTAGTTTCTCCGGGTTTTTCCTGTATTCTCCTAGATTCTCCTGCTTTCTCCTGCTTTCTCCCAGTTTCTCCTGTATTCTCCTAGATTCCCCTGGATTCTCGAGGTTTCTCCTAGTTTCTCCGGGTTTCTCATGGTTTCTCCTGGATTCTCCTGGATTCTCCTGGTTTCTCCTAGTTTCTCCCAGTTTCTCCTGTATTCTCCTAGATTCTCCGGGTTTCTCCTGGTTTCTCCTAGTTTCTCCTGTATTCTCCAGGTTTCTCCTAGTTTCTCCGGGTTTCTCCTCGTTTCTCCTGTATTCTCCTAGATTCTCCGGGTTTCTCCTGGTTTCTCCTAGTTTCTCCTAGTTTTTCCTGTATTCTCCTAGATTCTCCGGGTTTCTCCGGGTTTCTCCTAGTTTCTCCTGTATTCTCCTGGATTCTCCAGGTTTCTCCTAGTTTCTCCGGGTTTCTCCTGGATTCTCCTTAATTCTCCTATATTCTCCTGGTTTCTCCTAGTTTCTCCGGGTTTCTCCTCGTTTCTCCTGTATTCTCCTGGATTCTCCTAGATTCTCCTGGTTTCTCCTGGTTTCCCCTAGTTTCTCCTGTACTCTCCTGGATTCTCCTAGATTCTCCGGGTTTCTCCTGGTTTCTCCTAGTTTCTCCTGTATTCTGCCGGATTCTCCTGGTTTCTCCTGTATTCTCTTAGATTCTCCTGGTTTGTCCAGGTTTCTCCGGGATTCTATTGGTCTTCTTGATGCATTCATAGTTATTTGCATGCATCTCTTTAATATTCTCGGGACAACTTAGTACTCATTTACATGCTCGGGACAACTTAAATGATCCCTTTACCAGATTTTCAGGGGAGAAGATGGGGTTCAGTTTGAAAAAATAGATAAAAATACCCGCAAGTTACAACTAGATTATTACCTGCTTATCATTTTGATCATAAGTTTGTGCAGTTCCATACTCAGGACGGTTCCAATCCAGAGTGAAAGTCTTTATTTTTTGCCTTGTCATTAGGACTAAGCCATACACATATTAGGGGTGTCAAATTAGGATTTTAGTGTAAAAAGACAATGAAAAACTACTCTAAAAGTCATATTATGTCATACAACACAAATAGAGTTTATAAACTCTATCATATATATTTCTAATTGATTACGTTTTATAGACAATTATGAACTGTTGTAAAGGTCTTTGGAAAAGAACTCAAGGCACCCCCATAAGTAAGCTTGGATTGTCCTGTAGAAAAAGCGTGAAGAAGAACTCAGAAAATGGCCACCGCGATGGAAGTTGACCCGCCAGCGAGTACTTCTGGTGCCTCTAGCAAGCCCGCACAGAAACGTTTCGAGGTTAAGAAGGTGCGTAGGTATACCCGATAGACTTAAGGCTTCGTAGAGATGAATTTTTCGTTCAGATGAGTCACTTCTGGAGATAGCAGAAAGTCTTTGTCCATTCGCCCCCCTCCCCAACCTTTATCCTTGCTGCGTGTTCGCACAAAACAAGTTACAGTTGTATGATAGTTCTTCGCGCTATTTTGAGATAACTTGAGACTGCGTCACTGGCTTTTAACCAAGGACGTGCCGTACGTATCAACTAGATAGAGGATAGATAGTGTGTTATTGGTGGGACACATAATTTGTGTATATAAAAAATGCAGTTTGCCCATAGACATCATACTCATACTCATAGCAAACTTGTACTTTTCTTTTTGATCAGTCACTAAACCTATATGTTTACTTGCAGTGGAATGCTGTTGCACTATGGGCATGGGGTGAGTTTCATCAGATTCCTATTATCTGCTATAACTTTTTTTTTTCCCCTTTTTTTTCATTTTCCTGTACATGAGTTATCGTATGATATCAGAACAAACGCAAAAGTTTTATTCAAGCAACTGGATACATTTCGTATATGATCAGACATTTGATTTTGAAATCGCATCCACTATCTTTTGTCAGTGGATTCTCATCTCAGTCACTAATAAAAGAAAGAGGATTAGCTGCAAAGTCACTTAATTACTCAACACTTACTCAACAATTACTCAAGAAACATTCAAATCATACCCAAACCTTTGATGCAGTTATTTCACCATGTTGGTTTGCTCTCTTTAATTCACAATATACTACAGTGTTCAGTGTAATAATTTAATGGTCATGTTTTATCTCGCTGTGTTTTCTTTCTTTACTTCAGACATTGTTGTGGACAACTGTGCCATCTGCAGGAACCACATCATGGACCTTTGTGAGTAATGTCTAGAATACAATTTAATCTTAAATCCAAACTACTGTAGATCGAAAGTTTCTCACACAACATCTGTGCATTGCGACTGTTGTTTCACTGTCAACCTTGAACCTGACTCCTTTTCCCCTCTACCACAAAATTTAATCTGTAAAAACATCAGTTCATTTCAGTTCACTCTCGTAGATGTGACACCAGCGTCTCCACAGCGTGCAAACAGAAATCAATTTATGGCACTGAAGTATTATCAGCCAGTGTGATTGCCTTGTGTGCAGTTTTGTATCCACACCTAAGGCCACACCAATTTAATTTCTTGGTTCACGGATTTTTTCATAAAAAGTATGAAGCGAGAGGGCAAAATAAAAATAAAAATTGTAAAATAGTTGGGGTAAAGGTAACGGCTAATCCAAAACATAAAGAAAAAAAGTTTTCAGCTTGAAAAAAGTACAAAAACACTATTATTGTACAGTAACAGCACCTGTACCCACACTTTAAGGAGCTTATAATATAAAGGCCAATTTGCTACACCAGAAAGCTGGTGAATGGTTTCATTAATGGTGAAAATTTGCTGAGTGGTAATTTTTATTTTTATTTTTTTTCCCAAAAAATAGGAGCGAGCGAATCCGTGAACCAAGAAATTAAATTGGTGTGGCCTAATTTGCATGTTTTCATGGCTGTCAAATTTCATTACTTAAAATTCTGCTGTTTTTTTTTAAATTGCTTTATCTCATTTTCCACAATTTTCAGGCATTGAGTGTCAAGCCAACCAGGCGTCGGCTACCTCTGAGGAGTGCACAGTGGCTTGGGGAGTCTGCAATGTAAGAAGTCTCCTCATTGGCTGCTTTACTAGAGCAATTTTAGCATCCAAAACAAATAGAGGATTATTTAAGCAATCGGATAGTCAAAGTGTGTCTGTATCTATATCTGAATAGCCAGTGCGGCCTTCTGCGAAACACAACTTTTTTTTTTACCAATTCTGCTGGTACTAACTTATTTTTTGTAACTCAATGAAAGATTTTGAAATCATTGAATCTCTTGAATGAAAAATACTAGGTGATGATTCACTGCATGTTCGGCTCTTTTTTTAAGTATGGAACATTTCTCAGTACTACTGTAAATGCATTTAAGTTCGCGGGGATTTAATTTCGCGGTATCCCTTAAAAAAGGACTTTTCGCGGTGGATTTAAGTTCGCTGTAACACCATAGACTGCAATCTAATATCATGATAGAAAAATGTTCGCGGTGGTTTTAAATTCGCGGTGAAGTGGCCAACGCGAAAACCGCGAACATTGATCCATCGCGAACATTTCTGCATTTACAGTACTCTTATTCACTTTCCCCAGCATGCATTCCACTTTCACTGCATCTCCCGTTGGCTGAAGACACGACAGGTGTGTCCGCTGGACAACCGAGAGTGGGAGTTCCAGAAGTAAGTAGTACCCATAAGGCCCCTTTCTTGTACATCTAGCCATGTCTTTGACTCCTAGAGTGTTTCCCTTGTCATTCAGAAGTCTAGGGGTTCAGTTTGGTTGGGTCATGCCAAAGACTATGGTACAGAGTGCTTTCTCTGCTGAGAACTACATGTTGAACACACTATAAGTGGACTGTATTCGCCTTTGCGCCTCAAGGGCTACAAAAATGGACATGGAATGGATTTTACTACTTTTTATCTGTATCTGTACAGCAAGTATAACTGCCATTTGGCATAACACACCAGCTACAAAGGTAATGGTGTTGAAGTATTTTAATTGAAAGCTCCTGTCAAAATAACAGCTAGGGAGTTTCCAAAGAGCTTACATGGGAAGGCAGAAACTTGACCATCTATTCAACTCAGACCACAGTGGTGATATTCTACTAAAACTAACACACTATAGTACAGTCTTACATTAAATAAGAAGCCAAGCTAAACTGAGAGCTATTTGATGCAAATTTCTAATTCCTTCTTTCCTGCATATTTTTAGGTATGGACACTAGAGATGGGTCTATGGAGAAACATCTTTGAGTTGGAGGAAGGATGCTAGCAGTTGTTAGACAGTATATACTACATGTAAACTATATGTTTATGTACATACTCTTGAAGACCTCTGTCAGTTACACTGGTTAAAAAAAAAAAACTTGGGAGTTCCAAAAATAAAAAAGACAAAATGTTAGGAGAAACATACACTTTTTGCTACAGTTTTAGCCAAGGGTGAGAACAGACAGATGTATTGTGTATGCATGGGTGTCATGTTTGTTTTTTTGTTATTATGTATTGACTAATACTAGTAGTATGTTTTTGCTTAATCATATGTAAGTATTACGTACCTGCTGTTGTCAGCACCACAGTGATACAGATGAAAACTTGTAACAAGCAACATTGTTCATTTTGAAAGAAATAAAATGTTGATGAGGAGCATTACCACATTGCTGAATGTGTTTTGTCTGGACTGTGCAGTTACATACTTGTGCCCAAACAAAATAGTGTGATCAACTCAAGTGATACTGTGATTTGTCGAGGTGTCATTAACCAACAGTTGGAAAGTCTGGACACTTATAGAGTTTAGAATATTAGAACAGAAGTCTGTTTCATTGATAGTGAAGTAACCACGTTTAATAGCCTCACTGGTAGAGGTATTACGTCCAGTATAATAAGATTTCGTTTGCTCTAGCATCATCTGCTCTAGCGGTAATGGCATACTCACGTTCCTCATAGATTGTCAATTTTGACGTCGTAGAATTTTCATCAGGCTGTGATCATCAATCACCTACTAGCATCTAGGACAGTCTCTTCTGTATTACAAGACAGCAAAATTTTGTACAACCAAGGCTCATCTATTCCAAGAATACCTTCAGTTTGCGGTGCATGTGATCAGGCTAAAACTAGCTCAAGCTGACATAAGGTTCAGCAGCCTGGGTTTAGCCTGACTCTAGTCAGTGTTATGAGACTCCAAAAAAGGAAACAATCATACAACATAAAAAATGCAGGTGCATGTAGATCTACTAGACCAGCCTGTATTTATTTCATACTTCTCCTGGCCATACATTAGAAAGTTAGACTTTCAAAGAACTTGTGACACCAAAGTGCGACATTTCCTGATTCCACAGCAATTACTCAACAAACATAAATGTTTGAACAAGATATCCTTCTGATGTCATTGAAAATCAAATATTTTGGTGTCACAAGCACTTTCATAACAACTGATAGAGAAAACTGCATGTAAACCATCAGATCTAATTATAAAGATGCAGCCTAGGAAGCATATGCCAGGCAAATGCCACATAATACTGTACTTGGAAAAACACAATTATCGGCTGGGTTTGCACAGACGCTTATGAGTTCACCCAGCGACTTGGGATCAACTCTGAAAATGTGAGTACAGACCCAGCAGCAGTTCTAGCAAGAAGCATCAATACGTTGCACTGCTAGCAATTTGAAGACAATGTGTACCATCACCAATATAATGACTGTAACTAGCTACATGTACCATATATTTAAAAAAAAATCACTTCTACATAATAACATACAAATATACAATTATTGACATAATACAACTTTTGCAGAAATACAGTAGCAATATATTGTATGCAAAGTCAAGTCATTACTAAGTATAGGTCATTTTTGCGCATGAAAATTATTCTTGAAATGATCTGACCTGATCCAAACAATATTTTGAAGGCAAACAAATAATTTACTATATAGATTATTGATATTATATAAGGAATCTGCTGTACAGCAATTTGTAGATATGTCATAAATACCCGTCAGAACATGAACTTTTCAATATGGAAGCTAGGATATTAAGAATTGCTAATAAAGCAACTAAGAATAACATAATTTTTTTTTTTTTATGCACAGCTCAGCTGCTAGTTACGCCATGCTGATTTGATCATATGGATGACATCTACTGGGCACCCCAAAACTGATGCGAGCATGCAAAAAAGAATAGTTTTGACCACACAAAAGTGGGCTTCATTGTAAAATTCCAATTAGCCAGGAAGGTTTAACAAATGACTGAACACACAGAACATGGTATACTAAACAATCAGTTCTTCTCCTTTCCCATCTATTTCTTGGAAGACTTCACTGATAGGTGTCCTTTTTATGATTCTTTTAAATTTACAGCACACATTTATATTTGCTCAATGCTGCAGTGTGATTTTAAGTATGGTCCCAAACTGTTCTTTTTTAAACGGACCAAAATTGTGTTCAGATGTCATCCATGCAATGAAAATAGTTTGGCCTTAGTTCGAAAAAAAGCATATTGATCCCAATGCCATTTGATACACTTGGACAATAAACATCTTGTACTGAGCAAGAAGGAATGAATAATTAACAGCAAGTTATTGACTAAATTGCATAATGCCTATAATTACATGTACTTGCTTATGCCTCAGGGGTTTTCACCTTTGACATATTACCCACAATACACTTTGCTGCACATGAGAACTTAAAATCATGAACCTCCTTATTGGTGCTGATACACCTTGCATTTGATTGGCATCAATTGAATACTATTTACACATCGATAACTGCATTTAAGGAATCCATCATTCGTTTAGCTTCAACATCATGAAAGCTTTATCAGCACATGACTTGTTCTACTGTGATAAACATATGTTTATCACAGTAGAACAAGCAACATAGTTGTAGCAAAAGTGCAGAAAATGGCTAACAAATTATAATTGTAGATGACATTAAGTTGTGTCCAAACAAAGGTATATTTACAAACATTTGAGAACATAGATGAAGCAAATCACAAAACATATAAAACTTTATCAGATTGCATTGTTCAAGGTGCATTGTCCTTAAAATTATACAAGGCAAATTTACGAATAGTATGTTGGTTTGTGTGGACATAGCAAATGATATGTGTATTAATTTGGCTGTGAAGGACATGCAGCAAAGACTGCCCAGTGAGCTGGTGGCTATCAAAATGGCGTCAAAGACTATTGGACAAATTAGTTGATTGCCCAAAGGTCACGGAATTTCAACGTCACCAGGCAGTCGAGCATTTTTCACCTGAATATCAACTCTGTTACATTGAATGGGTCTCGGTCACATCAGCTGATCTCGGAAAATTGCTCAGTGAGCATGAGGACACCAGCCGTACTGCTGCCCAAAATACCCTTTAGAGATTGCAGACTCGTTATTGACGAATTTACCTCCGAGCAATGCCAGTTTTACCAAGGTAATTCTAATATAAACAAATTATCATTAATAATGTTTCAATGTTTTCTTATAACAGATACAAAGCAATACGAAATTTATCAGATGAGTGCACATCTGAATCAACAAACTTTCCCAGCTGCCTGCATGAATGTTTTCCACTTCAGATTTTGACACTGCCAACTTGAAAACTTGACAAATCTTAGTTATTTTAAGGCCACACCAATTCCATTTCTTGGTTCTCACGGTTTTTCTGACTTGACAAAAAAAAATACAAGGATCAAGAAAAATATGAATTAACCCAAAATTGGTCATGTTACGGCACCAGCATTTGAACTCCTTTGAAGTCCTTGTCTTCCTAGTTATCAATTGCTTTTCAATTTATATAGATGCATAAAATTTGAAAATACATTGTTTGAAACATTTTTTTATGGACTTCACCTTTAATATTAATACGACTTGTATGGAATTCATACAAATTTTACAAAATTAATTCAAACCTCTACTAAGAAAATACAAATTTTACAGAATTCTTATGATTCGCAACCAAGAAACATAACATTACGAATTCATACAAGTGTTTTACAGAATACACGCTCATCCGAATTCCACAACAAAATTTGCATGTTTCTTAGAAGTGGATCACATCAACTACGTAAACATCACATGTATTAGCACTTACAGTAAAACTCGTTTGAATTCCATAAAATTAGTAAAAATACTCATGCGCCCTGGAATAGAACATTTAAAATACATTGTATAACCAAATTAGTATAAATTTCCAAGAATACATTTTTCTGTCATCGTATCTTTTTGTACAAATCCACAGACCAGCTGAGTGCTTCATCTATTCATTAAATATATATATTAGGTGCATGCTTCTCTGTGTAGGCCACATTATAGCATTATAAATGATGACAATGATGGAACAATGCAAAATACAATTATTATTACTATATTGTTCTATACTGTTGGCCATGTTATATTAACAGGAAAGATTATGGTTTTTTAGAATGATCTGTATTACATGTACATACAACTATACTGTTGGCCATGTTATAGAAAAAGGAAAGATATTTTTTAGAATGATATGTATTACAAATTCTTTAATTGTATTTTTGTACACATCCAAGGATCTGAATGATTTATATATATATATATATATATATATATATATATATATATATATATATATATCAGATCTTTATTAATTAATTAAATACATATTGTTCGATTTGGTAAATAGTATCACTATATAATACTGCTGCCAATATTTGTGGTTTTAGTAAATGGACAGAATGTTTTCCAATGATATGTATTGCAGTCATAACAGTTAACAAAATTTTGCCCCCTTGATTTGAGTCATTATCTGCATCTGCACATGTATGTATCAGTGTTGGATTATTCGACGTATAAAATCTATCCGTCTTTTGGCAGAACACGCCAGTTCTGCAGGATGCAGGCACATGGTGGTGACTGGATACAGTACATCAGATCACTGTTAGTGTTACACCCCCTTTCCACTAGAAGCTGCAACTGCTGGGCAATCAAATGTTTGACAGATAGCTCAACAAAATTTCGGAGGTATAGAACAAAAATGTTTTCACATTTTGCACGTTTTGGTTGTCTTGTAACACAGATTTCTTTCACATTTCTTGTGTTTTGTCGTCTTTTAACAATTAATCTGGCAAATCTGCCAGAGTTTCAGCCCAGAACATGTCTTAGCACCAGTGCTAGGGTTTGACCCCTGATCTTCGACCTGAAACCAACGAACAAGGTCAATGCCCCTAACTTACAGGCTTTGTGTGCAACACGCAAGCAATGCTGTTCTTCCTGGGGATGCTATTATGCTGTCCACTTATAACTGGGCACACACCGGGTATTTACCTGTATACCAAGTAGCAGCTTGGGGTTAAATTATGCTTTTAAATCTTGCAGCATAAGCCAAGTATGAGATCAAGGGACTTGAAAATGGTCGCTGTACAGCGCTCAACAGTTGCCGTCTAGTGGAAAGAGCACACACAGTAGAAAGCACTCATTTATGCCAAAACTCGTTTTCATTTGTGACTTTGTCTAAGCAATTGGTCTAAGGCAGTTTTGTTGTTGTCGTTGCTGTTGTTGAAGCCAAGGGGATATCCAGCGGCGCAGTGAACGGGAAGGCGTCAGTCTTGTCCAGCTGATCACCCACACCGCGTGGACAGCACATGATGTCCGTCTTCACACTTTGGTCCAGCTCTGTCAGAAGAGTCAGGTCCTGATCTTTTCCCTTTAGCTTCTGTACCCAAGGAAGCAAGAACAATCTGTAAGCCCAGTCTCAAGCTAAAAAATTAAGAACACAACAGAGAATTTGCCAACAGTCTAATCCCCCTCAACATAACTTAATGGCAACTATCTGTAAGCTACAGGATTTGGGCCTTCCTAATATAGCTAGCATTAGCAACTTACATGTACATTTGATTGTTCTCAAGGTCAACATTATGGCATGTTGCGGACTGTTTTAGTTTTCTGTTATGCACCAGTTTCTGCCAATTTTTTGACTTCCTAACGGAGATCTCATTGGTGGTTGTATTTTCAAAGGGTTCCCCCGACTTGTCCACAAGGAGGGCAAGGGTCACTGTTACAGCCCTGGACAGCAAGAGTTAGGGTGAGCTTAAGTAAACCGATTTACCAAGAATTTGCTACAAGATCAACCAACCTACGTACCTGAAGCTTCATAATGCATTTGTTCAAGTCCAGCTGGTTCTGAACTAACTGCATTTCCCGCTTGTACTGCTGCACCTGCTGGGACAGCTGCCTCTGCTGCTTGGCAAGCTGCTGGTTGATCCGGTACTCCTCTGTCATTGGACACTGGGAGGAGGGAGTCAGGCTGGCTTGTAGCACAGGCTGGGCATCCTCTGATGGACTGGTGAAGACTCCCAAAGGATCTGGAACAAGTTAGGTTCAATGATGATTGTATAGGTGTGACTGTTTGTTTGTTTGGGTCGGCATGTGAGAGTGTTCATACTTACTTGAATTCACTGTCAATGGAGCAGGGTTGAAGCCAGCCTGAAATTATTTTCCGTCCCCTTGATTTTGAATCCGAAGGAACAAGACGTTGAGCCGAAGGCATAACGTTATTAAGGGGATCCCCTGAAAAATTTTGAAATCTAGATCCTTTGAAACCCTATTTCCTGCATTTTGAGGTGTTTACCTGGCTTTACCTGGAAAGCTTAGCATGTCTAACCACCCTATGCTTGGGTAGCTAAACCCCATTTGAAAATCAATCAAAACCAATCTAAATATCATCATGATATCAACATACCAGCGAGGGGTTGTAGGTCTACTGGTCCATTGGAAGATACCATGGCCCTTGCCTGAGTGGGGTGCACCACTGCTACGGAGGGGTGTCGAGATGTTAGTTGTCCTTCGTGCTCTCCTGCACTGAGACTTCCCAACATTTCCTGTTCAGAGGAAGTACAAGCAACCTCCTCCTGGGTACCGTTGATGAAGCCACCGTCCATGTGACCATTGTGATGCATGGAATCTGAATTTGCTGTCATAGAAGAGACAGGAGATGTTTGGCTCTCTATCAACTGTCTCAGCAAACTGTCAGCAACTGTCGTCTGCAATGTGGCATTCTGTCCACCAGGGCTGGTGTACGTGGAACTATGCGAGGGAAAGTGACTGGGTGTCAGGCAATCGCTCATCGTACCGGACGGCGTTTGAGGACTGCTTCCGCCACTCGAATCCGATTTGGAAAAGCTGAGTGGAGAATTAGAGCTGGAAGTGTCAAACGGTGCTTGCTGTGCAGGGGAGGTCTCTGGTGATGGCCATACGACCGTTTCGAGACAGCCAGTGTTGTTCTGGAAATGGGATTTTTCGCCCACGGGCACCTCTGATGACAGATTCATAATCTTGAGAGGGCAGAGTCCAAATTTATCATCAGGCAATTCCAGTTTAGCACTGCTTACTGCCATATGGCTTATGACAGGGCAGTTTGAAGACACTGGTGAGAGAGACTCCTCCTTTGTGTTGGTGTTTATTTCTCCTGGAAGTGACAAGGTTTGTTTTGCCGCCATCATACTTCTGTAATCCTTGTCCTGTTTCTTCCATCTCAGCCTGCCTTCCTTCTCACTGGAGAAAAAGAGAGGGGTGCTTGAGTACACTGTAATTTCAGGTGTGCCAAAAAGTTGCTCAAGCAATATGATATGGTTTTGAAATGGGTCAGACGTTTCAACTAGCATCCACTAGTTTTCATCAGTGACACTGAAGTGATCTGGAACAAACTGGTATTTTATACCCTAACTATGAATGAAGACAACTTTAGATGTCCAGATCACTTCAGTGTCACTGACGAAAACTAGTGGATGCTAGTTGAAACTAACGTTTTCCAAAATCAGTTTCCAGTTGCTTGAGTAACTGCTTATTGGCATATCTTATTACCTGGATGTCTAATCTTCATTGATGTAATTTCAGTTATTTTGCAGGGATTGGACCTTGGTAGAAGGGGTGTTTGTTGTGTTGAAACAATTCTGTAGCACAGAAATCAAACTTTGGAAATGCATGATTATTCACATGATTTTGCAGTGGAGAGGTTACCGCAAAATTAAAACTGCAGCAAACATTTAAAGGGGTATTCCTCTCCAGACAGGACTGTTATTTTCCGATAGATATTAATTGTAGGAAGTGACAAATGTATGCTACATACCATTATACGATAGAGAACCCATTAGCCCCACGCGCATCAAAAAGCATTCAGCCTTCTACAAAACTCCCCAAGTACCCTCTAATTAAATCAAATCAATCTTAGCCTATGGCTGAATACAATGTGCCTGACAACGCTTGACTTAAGTTAGGATTCAAAGATAATTTCAGGGGCGCTAAGAAAAACACGGCTTGATATGTGTTCTTTGATATCTTGTGAACAATTGACCTTCTTGGTGTGCTTAGCCCCACATTTATGCCGAAAATATTCACGACAAAGCAAGTGTCTACACGTATAGGGAATACATGGGTAGGGTCTGCATGGGTTTAGTGAGTGTCATATAGTTTTACAAACAAACGTTGCGTAATTTGCCACAACTGGAATTCCACAAAAGGTCGGCTGATCATGTACATGTATTCATTGATACATTATCTATTGGAAAGTAACACTCCCTTCTTAAGTGGAATGCCCTTTTAAAGTAAATACCTGAGTACACTGAAGAAGCTGAGGAAACCCTTGGGACGACTGGTCCACCTGTCCTTGATGACATAGGTGATGCTGTGGCAGTAGCCCAGATGCATCCTCCTCTTAATTCTGAACACGGTGCTTGTCTGACACGTGTCATAGACTATAAGAAAGAAGAGGTTTTTGTTATGAATGACAAAGATAACAATTGAGATAGTAAATCAAACAAAAAGTGAAGTAAACTGTTCATCCACTTTTAGCACACTGAAGAGCTAATTTTTCTCTGATGGTGATGGAGAAGAAAGACACAGTGACTAAGTACAGTATTTACAGGTTCTTTGCACTGGGAAAATTCTCCTAGCTCTTTTTGGTAAGTGGGTCAAAGCTTTAAAAATACCCTTTCTTAAGGACTGCAAACCTTTCTAGTAGTGTACACGTCGGGTGAACAACAACAGCCGGGACTCAAAGTCTCGAACTCTCTCATCCAGAGTACGTTGATGAAGGTTAGACATCAAGGTTAAAAATATATGCCAAATAGCACTTACTCATTAAGCAACTGGACCAGATACTTACTGACACTGTGGGCATGCGAGACATACTTCAGATCCTCTTTGTCGACTTGTTCATAGACTGAGCCTTTCTGTATCTCCGTAGCCAGGGCTCCAAACTTAAACATTCTGGAATGCAGAAGACATCAAGTCTCAACAATGCTTCAGAATCTATCAGCTATTACCCAGTGTTTTAGCCAGCCTGAATTTTTTTTCCGTCCCCTGGATTTTGAATGTAAATCCTGTCGAAGGCCTAACAATCCTATGTGCTCCTTGGGAAAATGTTAAAATCTAGACCCTCTGAAATTCTATTTCCTTTATTTTGAGGGGCAAATTTTGCTGGTGGACTCAGACTTGGTTCAATTGATATCTTTACTTTTGTCCGTCACAGAGGACGGAATGGACAAAATTTGTGTCCGTCCCCAGCAAGAAAATTCCGTCAAAGGACCGAAGGACAAGCACTGGCTAGATCTAGAACTATGCTATTATCATAACGGTAAGTGTAGTTGTCGTATGGAACAAGAACAACACAACTTCCCACCTCTGGTCTGCAAACTCACAGACTCCCTGCAGGTTGTGTAAGATGATGACTTCATTTTCCCTGGAGAAGAAGGATGACATCTCCTTAAACACGGACTCCATGTAGGGTCGTACCACCGCCACCAGCACCAGAGGGGGCAGGAGCTTTCCTGTAGGACAAGCAAAATCACACCATTCAGACATCTACCTATTATACACTGTTATCATAACTTGAATAAAAGAAGGCGCCAACAGCATGCGGCCATCAGCAAAGAAGCTCCTTGAATTGAACTCTGGACTTAACATTAATAAGTGCTAAGTTGTAACATTAAGTTTATGTATTCTATATTGTACATTTATATGTATTGCAGTCTCCATTGCCGTTTAGTTCTTTTGCATAGAGTTATAGTCTGTATAGACTGACTGACGGTAGTAGATTAGTATCATAAATTGAGCAATATACTCTCACAATTCTGGACCTGGCAAGTTTCAGCTGAACCCACCTTCCCCGTCACTGTCGTCCACCAGTGGCTGGGTGTGTCCCTTGAAGTGAGCAAACTTGTAGCTGAAGAAGCCTGCCTTGTTGGTGGTGTTACGGCACACCACTCGCACACAGAACGACAGGTTGCCATCGGATGAGCTTAAGGAAACTGGTAAAAAAGTACCAAAGTATCATTCGTAAGGTCACAATGTCAATCATACAGGTAGTCAAGTTTTCATATTGTTTTCGTGGGGAAAAGGTTAACCTAAAGGACAGAGAATGGCTGTCTCCAACTTAACTCAACTTTTTTCCATCCCACTCACTGTTTGGGAGCCCATTTTATTGGTTTTTATTGTGGAATTTGTCGTTTTATGCTTTAAAAATAAATCTCTTGACAGCCCGACTGAGCCTCATGTGGGAAATGGGACCCTAGCATTTCTAAGCTTTATGCTCCATATGGTGAAATGAATCAGGGTAGAGTTGTAGTGTATTTTAGAGATGAAGTTCTCACCTGGCTCTCCCTCCTGGCCCTGGTGAAAAGGCTGCAGCAGTGGTACATGTTCATACAGGATGTGAAGGTCCTCCGGGTGAACCAGGGCCTGGACGGTGCGACCTGTGATCTGATTCTACAGGTCAGGGAAAGAATCACAGTTAGAACCTGCAGATACCTATTTTCTTCAGAAAAGAAATACACATTCAATGGCCATTATACCATACTGAGGTCTAGTATCACATAGGCTTCCATTGATAAGTCAGTGTCAGCCATTCAGCGATCCGACCTATGGTCGGACTGGTATCTTGTGTGATACGGAATACACTGTGTTGTATTCTATGTTTATTACTTTCAGTGCTCAACATGCCTAGTAATGCCAATTACTTCCCTCATGGAAGACAAGTCTGAGTGGAGAAGAAGGATCCATTGCGACCCGTGAAGGCATCTCTGATGTCAAGGTTCAAGGTTCAACGCTGATTACTTAAGGTTCCGGGTCGGAGTTCAAATCTGACCGGAGTTGGCGGAAGGGTGGTGTAATAGGCCGGAAGTGCGCTGTTGTCTCCCTAACTTTTGCTCCCTATTGCTTGGTGATCGTTATAGCTGAGCATAGATTTCTCGTATTTTCTGAAAAGCCCGTGGGTTGTATTGTTTTTGTGCGAGGAGTAGTTATCACATGGAATTTTTTTATTTTCATTTTACACAAACACGAAGAATTTAGCTTCTCTACCACGTAGGCCGTTATCCTGGGAAAATTCCAAGCAGCTTCGATCAAAAAAGTGTTAAAAAATGATAGTTTTCGGGTCGAAAATTAAAATTTTACTACATATTCTAACCAAAATAAAGAGGCAACAGACGGTACCAATAGGTTTGTCGGAAAGAGGCAGTAAACGGCTTTCCGCCATATTGATTAAGTTTCGCGTCCTACGTTTACTAGCGGAACTGTAGCCCTTCGGCCTGAGGCTGCCCGCCAACCTCCGAAATCGTAAAAGAAACTCCGGTCCGATACCAGAACTGCAGACACACACCAAGACAAACAAACACACTGATTACAATACCCCACTTTCACAAAGGTGACACTAAGGGGGAGCATGACTTGCCTGGGGAATGCCGAGGTAATAATTGACAGACTCGTGCAGATGGAGGATGGTTCCTCGCTTGTCTACCACCAGCAGGAAGCCGTTATTGCTCTGGAATCGGAGACACAAGAAACAAGAAAATTTTAGGACGTTTTACAATTGACACAACACCTAAAACTTTATACCTACAGCCTTAGAGCCTATACTGTTGTTATTTGATATTCCCTGATTCGTATATACCATATGAGTTACCATGCCAACTTATAAGTAAATTCAGGACATTATATAATCAACGTAACAACCAAAACTTTACTCCTGGTGGTCCCATTGCAGTCATTTTCTCTAAATACTCCTGTGCGCCCTTTCCTAGCTCCGCCCCTTAGTCTCGTTCCTTCCCCACATGACCGGTTGCCTTCCACTGGCCCCTCTCATAATATTCCCTTATTCCCTAACCCTAATTTGAGTTATCATACAAACTTTGACAATGCTATAACCATTTCTATTAACAGAGGTTCTGATTTGATGGTGACGTCTATTCCTAGCTAACAATATTAGGTCATGCAGATTTATTGCAATATCAATGTTTACCTCCAGGAGGAGCTTCTGCAGCTGTTCCTCTGTCATCCATGACGGCCAATGAGCCTTGCTGGATTCATCATCAGAGTTGATCAGGTCTGCACACAAGGAGAATGAATCTTTATAAGAACAGCAACAACCAAACAATACTATTTATGTTTGCAGATTTTCCATTTCATGGTAGGACTAGGATGGGAAAGAAGGCATTTGAGGTTCAAACAGCCATATATAATAATGTGATGCCAGACTGAACATGCCAAAAAGGTCTGGACCATTTGGAATGGTCATTGGTGGTGAACCCCACTGTTGAATATGGAAGGGTCACCAAGAATATAAAATCACTGACAATATTTCAAGATTTACAGCCTTTGCCCCTGAGGCTTTGCCTACTCTTCAAGCAGAGGTTAGGCTTTGGCAGTTTTTTAAACGTTTTAGGCGTTTTTATCTGGCTTTCTGATAATAATAAAAAAACTGGATACTACTAGTACTACTTTCTACTTTGTAATGTTTTCTTTATGTCTCGCAGTCAAGGCCAAAGCACAAAAAAAACAGCAGAGTAGCATTGCCAAAAAGAGACAAAGAAAGCAGATGTAAAACTTACATTTTTGGACTTTGAGATAGTTGACAGCCAGGCGCAGTACGTCACATTTGTCCAGCTTCTTGTCCGGAGTGTTGGCCAGCGGGAGGAGGGTGGACAGCTGGGAGATGAAGCTGGTCAGTTTGTCTCTCCGGTTCTTCTCCGCGAGGCTGCGGATCTTCCTGTGTACCAGAAGATATAACTCCTGTCGCTAAAATGAACTACTGTAAATGCATTTAAGTTCGCGGGGATTTAATTTCGCGTTAGCGGGAAAATGGAGTTTTCGCGGTGGTTTTAAGTTCGCAGTAGCCCCATAGACTAAGACTAAGCTATGGAAAAATGTTCGCGATGGTTTTAAGTTCGCGGTGAAGCGGCCACCGCAAAAACCGCGAACATTAATCCACCACAAAAGTTTCTGCATTTACAGTATTTTACTTGCTAATGTAAACATCTCATTCTTCATTGATGCAATATTCAGAGTATTTGTGAATTTCTTAATGCCATAGCCCTAGTCATCACAAATGATAACGATCCTCTCCCTCTATGTGAGTAAACAGTCATACACTGCAAAAATCAGATATAAAAGAGTAGCCTGTCTTTACAAGTTTACACAATCTCTCGCAGGTTGGGGTTAATGACCCCCTCCTTCTCTAGTGGCTGAGTAACTGCAGGGTTGTCCACTAGGAGCGCGATTTTAGTCAGGCTAGATTAAAAGTATTTTGAGCTGTCTTTGTCAAAACATGCGTTCTGTTGCATGTTGACTGTACTAGTAGGAAGGTAAACATTTATCCCAACAACATACCAGTATGACGGAGAATATGTCTACCTTGATATTGCGCACCGGTGGATTTCCCATAATTCGCAGGAAAAGCTATCCCTCATTTCGTGATATTCAGACATACCGATGTGGCCACATTTTATGTAAATACATGTACCCCAAATTAATGACAGCAATAAAATTGTGGGAAACACTCATGACATGCTTGAGTAACTGCTACTTGGACTATCTTATTACCTGGATATCTAACCTTCGTTGCATCCTCCTTACCTGAATGTGGCAAATGTAAAACCTTAATCACTGTGTCTACCTATCCCCACGGGACGGGTTCAAAGGTTGGAATGTTGTTGTTTATCTTCCCTTAGTTAGGCTGAGGTTTTTAGCTTTACAACTGGATTCATTTTAGCTGATTTCTTGCATGTAGTAAATCATTCACAACCATTTGGGATGTCAAAAGGACTGAAGCAAAATTAATGCAGGTAAAAATTATTCCTGATTACACTTCCAAGTCAAAACAAACAAGGAAGTAAGAGCACAGACTATTGTTATCTTTATTTGTTTGCTATAATGACGATGCAAAAACCTGGCTGGTAAAAAAAAGGTAAGCAATGTTGTTGCTGAACTGCGTCACTGCCTTAGGCTATGACATCATACCTGACCCCACCTTGACCTGAAGAATGACATCATCAAAGGAAATATATTTGTCAACATCCTATAGCTATACACACCTGTTGACTTTCCCATATGTAGAAAATTAATATGTCTCTATCTCTTTCTATATGATATGTGCAATACTCCCACGACAATTTAAAAATCCACTTGTACGATTCCTGTCACTAGTACCTTTTAGAGGAGGTTGAGTTCGAGTCGGGAGAAGGTTGTCCGTTGACGGCAGGGGAGTCCGCGGGACTACTAACAGCAGAAGCGGCCCTCCTGACGGCACCTTTTCTCGATTTCGAAACAGGTCCGTCGCGGTGGTTGGCATCCTCCTCGCTATCGCTGCAGCAGAATACATACAAAATTAATACAATATCAGCTACATAAACGTGTGAAAGATAGGTTACACCGCAAATAAATTGTTTTTATTTACATCACTGCATTATCATGTTACAGTTACGCTGCGTACAAGTTTACGTGCAGGACGCCGTACCGTGCATGGCGGCCCACAGCTGTGTCTGCTCGGCGCTTCATCTTCCCCCGCTCGCGGTGATGTTCCGCCGCCGCCCTGGCTCCCTCCGACCCGAAGGATCTATGCCACTTGCAGTCAACCAGAAAAACATAAAAGTGTTTGATTTGAGGGGGAGGGGAGTGGGCGGTAACAAGCTGAGGCTTCTAGTAAATTCTCCAAGTGAGGATATGACTATGAGTAGGGCAGTAGTCCGACCTGTGTTTACGTAATACCTCACGTGATGTTTCACCTTTCACCTCTCGATATCAAATCTTGATCCCAGGGTACTGTGTACATAACACCCTGGGCACAAGATCTACAGGATTTGTTACTGAGGTAAAGCTGTGTAATTTACAAAATAATGAAACAAAAGGTGGTATTTGCAAGTAAATGCATAAAATTTACCCTTCTCATGGTCTAGCCTTGTTCCTAGCCTAGCGTTGACAATGACTAAAGACATCATGTCTCAGGGCTCGAAATTCAATTTTGGGATTAGGTGCACTGGTGCACCCAGCTTAAAAAATTGGGTGCACCCAAAAAAAAATTGGGTGCACCCAAAAAAAAATTTGGGTGCACCACTTAAATTTAAGTAGAAAGTCAGACAAAAATAATAACAAAACTTAGTTACAAGCTAACAAATTCTTAAACAAGTACAATTACAGACATTTTTATCATCTTTCTAACACTTAGATGTCAAGAATATGATGTATACTAGTATATCTTTACATATAAACCTTAGCAAATATTGAGGTGCACCCTGTGCACCCACTGAAAATAATTGGGTGCACAGTTCCAATTTTGGGTGCACCTGGGTGCACATATGCACCCAGTATTTCTAGACCAAGGAGGTTGTCTAGACATGATGACCTTGATGATATCTTATGTTAACCTCATTGGTTTAACCAATATATATATACAAACAAATATATATATATATATATATATATATATATATATATTTATATGCTGACCCGCTCATATATATATATATATATATATATATTTGTGACATACAATCCGATATTGTAAGTGTATGTTTATGCACATGTGTAGTGCTATACAGGCACTCACATACACACATTTGACCAGAAAACCGGGCCAGCGCCTGTGGGAGTGCCAAAGAGACAGTGACAAAGTGTTTTTCTCTATCTCTAATTCTCTGTCCTTTTTTCAATGAACAAAAAAAAATTAAAAAAACACAAACACATAAACACACATACAGATATACATAGATTGCGAGTACAAAACCCACACCCCCGGGTCTTCATCTCTGCGTCTTCAGGTTTTCTGGCTCTCTCAGACACCCGACAAGATAAAAAAATCTCGAGCTAACATCCGCATGTGTGTGTGGATATGTGGGTCTTGTGTTTTTGTTTTACGGTCAAATAAACATCTCCAAATCTCCACACATATATAAGGTGGCAGAGCGAGACACACACACATTGTCAGAGTGTCCCTATCTCTCTGTCTCTCTGACATAGAAATATAGAAATATAACTAGAGAATTTTGTCACTATGATTGGGTGATTATGTACGGGGGCACACTAA
>NC_049985.1:5000326-5002005 GCF_000003815.2 Branchiostoma floridae | reverse complement strand
TATATATATATATATATATATATATATATATATATATATATATATATATATATATATATATATATATATATATATATATATAACGTTATATGATGACCAGCCCATCCACTCGCCATCTCTGTCCTGCCACTTGCTACATAATAGCCTACATTACTAGTATGTAATTGGACACCAATGTAGTGCTTAAAAGGCCTTCAAAGACTCACATTTGCCAGTAAAACCTGGGAACCGTCCCTGGGCCTGCCCTAGAGTCAATGGCGAAGTGATATTTTCTATTGATAATTCACTGAACTTTATTCAATTTGGAAAAAAACATTAAAAAATAACAAACAGTTAAACACGTAACCTGCAATACAAATATACATTGTATACAAATACTACACCCAGGCCTTCAGTTCTGCTTCAACAGGTTTTCGGGCTATCTGAGAAACCCGGCAACCGGAAAAATTCACGATAGTTCAACCTAACATCTGCTTGGAAATGTGGCTCTTCTGGATTTGTTTTAGGGTCAAAAGGTCAACTAAAAATCTCCAAGCAGATGTAATAGGGCAGGGTGGGAGACCCAAACATTATCTGATTGCCAGGATAGCCAAGTTTCTCTGACAGCAAACAATAGAAATATCTAAGGAGAATTTTGACATTATGTTAGGGTGATTAGTTATTGGAGGACGTTGGCTATCAAAGAAAACGTTGCCGTCTTCCAGCCTAACATTAATACACATCTGCTTGAAGATTAGTCCGCGCGGTGCATGCCGGGATAAGTCTGTCCGTAGCCAACCTTCAGCCATGTTGTCCTTGTGACACCGGAGAAAAAAACTCGCTTCTCTCCAGAAATCGCTCTTCTAACCGGCGTTATGGTGCAGACAAGGAGTCCGGAGGAGTGCTGGATCAATCCTCACGGCCCTCTAGGTCGCCCTGAGAGTCTAATCGTGGACGAACTGCCCCCGCCGAATTATCTCAACCGCTACACACCGATATTCGTGGCTTGGGGGGTGGGGACAGCGATCTTGCAAAACATGTTCAAAAGACGGCCATATTATGCAGGTTTGTTTGAGTTTATTGCCGTAAACATTGTTTCATGTCGTGATTAACAAACTGTTGTGACTGTCATGTTGTGCAAAATCGGTTTGTGTTCGTGTTTTGTGTGGTAAAAAGTCATAGCCGGGGTGAGCCGGGGTCAAAATTTCCATGCCAGGTATCAGCCGAACACGCAGGTGCGGGGTTCGATTCCCTGATAGGTGCGGGGTTCTAGTCCCTGATTGGCTCTGCATACATTTCCGTCTGGCCTTGTCCTGTCTGTGGACCCAGGCTAGACTAATGTAGACGTCTGTACCGGCCAGACACTCATTTGTAGTTTATAGCAGGGTAGAGTAGAGAGGTAAGGGTGTGGCGGTGCGGCAGGGCACGAGTTGCCGGGGCCTGGCCGGCTGTCTGCCGGGTGTGGAGGGAACGGGGCACGGTGGTCGTCAGGTGAGGTATGGAGAACCTCTTTCATCCCTTAGATGATGTGGAATTGGTGGGAACAAGGAGGTCCTTTTTTCAACCTCCTTGGTGGGAAGATTTATAACAATGTCATGGATTTATTTTTTTGCAGGGAGACTTTTAATAGCAGGTTTGACATTATTTTAGTAGGTCTAGATTTGCTGTTGCAGAACATTTGCTCTGTTGTAGAAAGAAAT
>NC_049985.1:4822811-4838490 GCF_000003815.2 Branchiostoma floridae | reverse complement strand
CAATTTTCGTAATGTCAAAATACCGTGTAACAACTTAAGTCAGCCTATATCAAAGTCCTCTGAAAGGGCACACAGTGCTTCTTTGCTGTACCAAATCGTTTAAAGCATCTTTTGCTTTTTGATTTTTATAAATACCTCCTAAATTTCAAACATCAACACAGGAAATAATGGCTAACTTAAAGCCATGTCTTTGGCAAACAAGTCCTTGTTTCCTTTTATCAATGTGGTACAATCACTCATAGTTTTTGCCAGGATATTATTTGCACAAATAGGCCTGTGACCTTCAGATTTTTCAGATTACAATGTACGTCTTGCAAAATGAGCCCCAATTGCAACAACAAAAGGGGCATAATCAGATTCACGTGACCGAAACTAGCTAGGCGGGTAAGACACACCAAGGCTATAACCTTTAATGTAACAGACATTGTTGTGTAATGTTGTTTGATAAAGAAATATTTTCCTCAATAAAATCAAACCATTTGGACATTTTGCAATCACCACTAAGCCTTTGAGGTCAGTAACACAAGTGAAGCAAGACTGAAGTAACTTGAAGAATAAGACAAGATAATGCTGTATCAATGTAGAGAGTAGGGGATTCCCCTTATGCAAATTAAACAGACAGTAAAGGTCAAGTTGTACTGTCATACTATAGCTGATCTCAGAGGCTGACACCAACTTCTGAGTATTTGTATATTTCTAAATACTGTGATTAAGAACATTTGCTTACCAATATCAGAGATCAAAGTTTATTTTCATATCTGATTTCTGATTTCCTGATTATTGTACCAATCTGGACAATGTCAGTAACATTCAAATTTGTAACATTATACATGCAAGTCTTCTAGAAGGGAAAAAGCAGGTTAGTTCAATTTTTTTTCCTCTGACTAGATAAGAGAGTTAGTATTGCTGTCCCTTCTCAAGGGATGAAGATCAAATGCTTGTTTGCATCAAGCATCTCACTTCATCAATCATCATCTACTGAATGAAAGATCACACACACACACACTCACTCACTCACTCAGCATTAAATCTAGGAATGATCTTTAATTTCAAAACCTCCTTGGTGTAAATCCACATGGGAAAAATGCAGACATTGCTTTTATGTACATACATGGCTTGTATGAATGAATTGTACCTCTGCTGTGCTCCCAAATTTGCGCAAGGCTGAATCTTGTGATGCATGGACAACCCACAACTTTGCCGGCGGGGAAAACAAGTGAATTTGTATGAATTTAAGGCCTTGATTTACATGTAACCAAAATTGTCCAGAGATTAGAAAAGAAACACCATAAATTTGAACTCATCCTGTCCAAAATCTGGTCAAGATCCATGGAAAAGGGGTGCATACTTTATTCTGGCTTCTCCATTCTACCTTTCAGTCTGGCAAATTTGTCTGGAGCTTACCCTGCCCAGCATATTGGGGGTGCATACTTGAATTTGAGTGATATTTTAATAGATAAAATAAGGTAACCATTACATCACACAATGCCATACACTAAGCCATAGGCATCCTGCCCTCATTTGGGACAATGGTAGGCCACTCATGATTGCAGCTTACAATACATACATTTTGTTTCAACATGATAAACTTTAGAATATAAGGCAAAAGGAACCACCGAGATCATGGCCGTATCAGTCCACGGCTGCGGTCGCCTCTAGGACGGCAGGCAGCCGCTGACTCATTCAGACGCAGGTTAGATTTCACGGGGGGTTTAACCAGGTTGAAGACGTAGGATCTCGGTGGTTCCCCCAAACCGTCCAGTTTGTTCATAGTACGTAGGTCGCATAGAGGTCTTTGTTCATAGTATGTAGCTTTCACGTTTTGTATGAGGGTTTGTATGAGGTTTGTAGTAAGGTTTGTGGTTTGTGCAGTTTCCATGCTCTGAACATTGACTTTTGCAGTTTTCGTACTTTGTACATAACAGGTTGTGGTTTGTATTCGGTGGTCTCACTTGTGGTCTTATTGTGTCGTCTTCAGTATTCAACATGTCAGGATAAAATCCATGACACGGTTTGTCCCCAGACCGAAGTCTGGGGTCCCCCAAGGCCTGCGCGGCCAATAGCTTGTCTGCATTCTGTCGTATTTAAACCCCAGACTTAATCAGGCACTTCAGCTTGTGGTTTGGATCACCCATATTACAATATAAAAAATAAGTGATTTCTCCTAATACTGTACAATATCACAGAATTTCCTCAACTCAGTTATGGCTGGTGATATACTTTAGACCTCACTAGGTACTCATTTAGTTTATTGTGAAAACTTGTGCAAAAAAACAAACTTTTTTAAGCAAGATTTGCAAATAGTAACACAAAAACAGTGAATACAAGATTGTTCCATGTCAAATGAGTTTTAAATCTGGCCCAAAAGGGAAAGTAATTTCAGATAAGATTTTAGGCGAAAACTTTTTGCCAGATAAAGTCCATATTACCTTGAATGTGGACAAAATTTGACAAAATGTGACACCATCGTAATGTTTTGTACGGGTTTGTGCATAATGAAGTTCACGTGACTGAAACTGTAATTTGTAACCTTTGTTCAGATAAATTTGTCTGCCCTTTGGTAAATGATTAATTAGTATCTGAATTGTTGTGTGTTTTTGCCTGTCCCTGATATAATGTGGTTTAAGTTTCACCCAACAATGTCCTTTTATCAGGTAGAAATTATGTAGAAGGCACAATTTTATTCATTTTTCAAAAACTTATCCCAAATCGATAACTTACTCTCTCACTCACTATTAGGTTTATCGTCTGTTGTTCCCCTCTTCTATCCACAAATAGTTTCATAAGGTTATCAAATCAATTATTGCATATGAAAATACAGTACACAACCAATAAGATTTCCCTGCTGGTGTTTCGGTAGTCCTTCTGCCACTGGTGCCTTCTTTAGGACAATCATGGCTGTAGCCAAGTACTTTATCAGTCATTAACTAAGTCAAAATTCTTCTCGCCAAGGTTGCCATTTGAATAGTCCCCTAAAGTCTAGGTCTGAGCTACAACTTGCCATGAATCACACTGTCCTCGTAATGCATACACATGCATGTAGCAACAAAGCTCCAACAGGCATTCAGAAGTTGGAAACACTGTGTTACACTACATTGTACATGTACTTTTGCTGAATATCAGATCCCCCAAGTGATAGGAAGTATTAAAGGATCAAAGTTCTAAATGGGGCCATACTATTTTGCGTGGAAGCGAGTAAATTGGAGCTAGAATATGATAGATTCCAATTTCCTTTAGTTCTGGTTTGAATTTCCAAACCCTCACCTGTGTGTGTAGCTCAACAGATGCCCTGCCAGCATACTGCGCCATCTTGTGTCTGAAGTTGAGGTTGTTACAGAGAGCCTGGGACTTATACTTATCCAGCAGGTCAGGGTAGGACTTGTCTGCATTGATGCAGACTGCCAACAGCCGGTGGACGATGATGTCTGAGTACCTGTGTAGAGGCAACAGGACTTTAAAATGGGATGGACAACAGTCATACTGTAAAAGCACTGTCCTTGCAAAATTTTGTGACAGAACTATTCTACTCTACATTGTTTGCGTCATAATGCTGATCCAACATTTATGAATATCATGTTTTGCTCAAGCAAATGTCTATGTGATACATGTACATGGAAGGAGGAGTGTTGCCATTTACAACAGTTGAGGGCAGAGGCTATTAAAGCTATGGTGTATTACCAAATGTTAATTTATTCACATATGATTTGTTCATGCACAAATTTGCTAACTTGTTTGTTCATAAAGTTGTAGAAGAACTTGTAAAAGTTGCTGCACTTTGGTTCTGTTGATAACGATTACATTTAAAAAGTTTCTTACCATACTCTTTGTTTTCAGTTTATCCTTATCACTTCTAAGGCACTTGTCAAATTTATTAAAATCAGAACACTGTAGTAGTAATGCACATTGTGCAATTCAGTAATAATAGCAGTACATATGCAAAAACTGTACCTACATGTATGCTCACTTGCACAATCACTCTATGGAGATCCTCATGTATGTATACAAATGTATGAGACAGATGGTATTGTTATTCTGTACCTTCTGATAGGAGAGGTGAAGTGTGTATAGATGGGGGTGGCCAGCCCGTAGTGGAAGTAGTCGCTCTCGGGGAGCGTCCCGCTGCAGAAGTAGAGCGCCTGCATCATGCAGCGTGTGGAGATGATCCGCAGCAGGGTGTTGAAGTACGGATGGCCGGGAATGGTGGCCTGGTCTAGCGAGACGGCCAGCGCCTTGGAGGTGTCCGTCTCAATGTCTACTCCCTGGGTCAGGCATGGGGAATTTCTTATGTCATATTTGGACCGTGATAACCTTTGATATGGGTGTTCTGGATCAGTTTTTAGAATGCTCTGACAGCCATGGCAAAACTCCCTCTCCAAGCATTAGAGAACCTAGTCAATGTTGAAAATAGTGAATCAGCGCTCCAAAAAGATAAACAACGGTGCTCCTAAAATTCTGCAAATGATGCTATGTATAAAAAGTCCTTCCTTTCAGACACTATTTTTAAATTGTCTGTCCAGTTCTGCATTTAACTTAACCCAAAGATGCAAATATTTAATTGGTGTGGCTTAAAGACAATCAGTCTGCACAAACCTTTGACTTGCCAGCCTTGATGAGAATGTCGTAGTTAGAAGGCGGAGGCTGGGGATGTCTGCGCAGCATGGCGCAGGATGGGAAGTCACTCAGGATCTTCTTAGCTACGGAGATGTTAGCCAGCAACATGAACTCCTCTACCATGGAGTTGGTCTCTCTGTAACAGAACAGATACATTGGAGTCGCTTGGCATAATGGCAGAGTTTTGGGCCCAGAACCCAGAGGTCTTGGGTTCAAATCCACCGATATACATTTTGTACTTCCAATCTTTTGCCCTTGGATAGGGTACCTTACACGACTTTCCTCACGTAGGTGCAAATGAGTATTAGCTTTGGTTAGGGACGTCCCTCATATAGAGTGTTAAATCTAGGTCCTGCGCTTGAGAAGATCCACACCTCGAACTTGTAAAGGAGCCCACCACATTTAACAATAAGAGTAGAGGTCCTTGCTAATGTGAGGGGATCAAACCAAAATAAAGTTCGTATCTTCTGCCAAGAACACCAGGTCAACTCTAGTCTTCTCAAAAAAGTGTGTTTGGCTCTTTTACACACTGAGGCATAACACCTGAGGCTAGTGCCTGAAGCTCGCACACAAACTTAAAGAGAAAATGGTAGAATACAGCAGTATCTAAGCACACGTACCTGAGTTCCTTAGTCTCCAGATCAATGGGATCATGGGTCTCACTGTCCACATGGAACCTCACCTCTATAGAGGCCAAGGTCAGGGCTCTGGAAAACAACAAGGACACGATTCACACAAAAACAAAAGGACAGACTTTCTCCAAGACTTTCATACAATATGCTGATTATCAAGATCCCTATTCAGTTTATTGTCCGGTTGTCATATTTCATCACAACTGAAGACATGTACAGTCTTAGAATAGTCATGGATGTTTTATACAAACTTAAGATGTCTTGTTATGGTAGAGGCTGTCTAAAGATACTTGTTGGCCATTGGTTCTGTCACAGCCTGCTTCAAAAATTCTATGACATCAAAATCGTACCTACAACGTCTAAAATACAAGGCCACAATTCCAACAACCTACGGCTCTCCATGTAACCCAGTATGCTCAAAATCTCAGGGTTTTGTTTAAATTTTCACACTCTCACCCTGCATCTATTCTCCGTTTCTTGAGGATCTTGGCCAGCGCATTCAGTCCTCGCAGCCCGACAGTCACTGGGTCATTCCTGTTCTTATCATCAATCATCATCTGGGCCTCAGCGTACGTCAACGCAGCCTGGAAACATCCGAAAATAATTTCATGAGGTTGGAAGATCATAGGACATAGGAGTTTTCTTTTACACAAGCAGCTATTCTCACCTGCTGACATTTTGATGTCTGTCAGACATCTTCCTCACTGGAGTTCTGCTTCTCGCCGCTATATGTATCGGATGTAGGTGGTGCCTTTGCGGTGAGTTTTCTCATAGTACATATAACGGCAAGAAGCAGAACTCCAGTTAGAAGCTCTCAGGAAGATGTCTGACAGACATTGAAACATCAGCAGGTGAGAATAACTGCCTATGTTAAAGCCTGGAAACAACAGGGCAATCAGAGACGGCAGACTTCACCCCCTTACTCAAACTGCTTGGTGACCCTTTCATTCCAGTCCCATAGAGAAACATAGCAGCAATAAAGATGTATGGAGCAAGAAAGATAGAAATTTGGAACTGCAACCAAAAATACACAGAATCTGATACATTGTACAGACAGAAATACATGACTTGTACAATGACTGCTCACACACACACACACACACACACACACATGCACACACACACACACACATGCACACACTCTCACACATACATACACACACATGCACACACTCTCACATACACATACACACACATGCTTCCACACACACACAAATAAAACACACACACGAATGCCAATACATATTTTTGATTTTACAGACAGTTTGAACATTGTTAACATTTACCTTGGAGCAAATGACACTCTTACAGAACCTTGTAGACACAATGTCTGCATCTTTGGTCATCTCCCAGATACAGGAGAAGGCAAACCTAGCAGGGAACAAAACGAAAAAGTCATAAATCATTGGATATGGTGAACATATGTGTCATCTGTTGTATGGTGAAAATATGGCATGTCTTACCCAAATGTGTGTATGTTAATTAATCTACAAAAACGAATAGATGGGCAATAAGCTTTTCATATCAAACCATACACTCACAACCTATAATTAGCTAGCTCTCTTTCAGCTACTAAAATTGAATCTATATTCCTTGGCTGTGAAAAAATGGGAAAACGTCCAAGCAAGGATGAAGCTTACAGCTATTTTCAAGTAAACCATAACGGAACATTGTACATTGCTATCGTACCAAAGGCTTCCCATTGGCTAGTAGGGAAAACCTGGTTGTATGTTTCTCACAGCTGAACTGGTAAGTATTACAATAAATAAACATTGTACCTCTCCTCTTTGCCTCTTAGAGAGCAGATGTTGGAGCTAAGCAGTTCTGGTACCATGTCTATTCTCTGCAAAATCAGACAAATTCTGTTAATAAAGGTACAAGAGTTCCTATGAAATCCCAACCGCTACACAATATATGACCAAAAGTCAAGATTAAAATCTGTCAGACTTTTAAGGATTAAAATATGTTGAAAGTGGCATCTGCCTTGAAGCTGCAAAAAGATGGAGTTTAAATGTAAAAGCTGCAAAAGCTGACATTTGAAGTGTGTGTTGCTACACATACACTTTCTAATTCAAATGTGCCAGAGCGGTCTACAGCTTTAATTTTTTCTCTGTCCCACTCAGTCTTTGTTTGGGAGACCATGTTGTCCATATTTTTCATAGTGAATATGTCATTTTATTAAATTTTAACAAAATTACATTTTCATCAATTTCATGTTATTTCAAGTTTTGATCTTGTAGATAGACGGGATGACTTTTTCTCTTGGGAGGAGGGACATGACTTGGAGAGAGTCCAGAAAAGAACACTATTTCTATTTGAATGTCTCATTTCTGAACAGAGTGTAAAAGCCTGTTACAGCTACCTTTAAAAAAATCAAAAGACTTTGCACCGCATGAATATGAATATTTAAAACAAGAACTTCACTAAGTTCATTTTGACATACTGTTGTAGTAACTGTTGCTGAAAACAAAAGCAGCAGCTAGGAGTATGCCAGAAGAGAGAGAGAGCCTACCTAGTTGCTGAAAATAAAAGCAGCAGGTTTAGGTATGCCATGACACACAGAAGAGAGAGAGAGCCTACCTGGTGCACTGTGACCTTCCCATGGGAGGAAGGAACACAACAAACAACAGGAGAGACACTTGTGAGTCAAGAGTACAGAAAAATGTGCTGAACCAAATCTGACATCCAATAATTCAATTCTTTCCAAAGTTACCTTCAACTTTGTCTCATCCCCTTCCTTAGTTTGTTTTATTTTCTTGTCTTTTTGATACCATAAAAAAGTCAACTTAAATTGATGGAAAAAAAGGAACTAAATCTGTATTCCACATTTTTCTAAATGACAGTATAGTCATATCAAAATGATGGAATATACACAAGTTTATACAAGAACAACATTCAGGACATGATGTTCTGAAATGTATGAGGTAAGGGATAGACCAGCAAGGAGGTGTGTAGGAAATTCTTAATGTATCAATTTCTACACCAAAACAGTTTTCTGATACTACGCACACTTACGCATATTCCCTATGATCCTTACTTGTCTCTTGCTAACATGTTTTTAAACCTATAATGCAGACACTGTAAAATCATTTATTTTTGCATGAACTTGATTTTGCTGCAGGAGTTTTTGCAGTTTTACATTACTAGATAAACCAATTCTATGGCATATCTGTAGTAATTCAATGGAAACACACTTATTTTACGATTTAATGATGGATACAGTAGAAAACAGAGAAAATAAAACTGCTGTGAACATCTCAGGATTTCCATCAGTACCTTATCACACAGGTATACAGTATTTCCCCTGTTAGCTGCCTCCTGGTCCAGGGCTGTGTTAGGCCGGATGAAGTGGGTTACGTCAGCGATGTGAACTCCAACCTACAGAATAGCAAAGGAAACATTCTGTCTTCAGCATCCATTGTAAAATCTTGGTTTCTGTGACAGTGTGCAATGCAACAAAAGGCAGTGTCAAAAACCCCAACCTTCAAAATAGCAAATTCAAAGAAACATTCTGTCTTCAGCATCCATCGTAAATATGCGCAAAACAACTAAAGGTAGTGACAAAGTCAGGCTCACAAAGTCACCCTTATTACATCGTATCCATTACATTGTACATATTGTCAAATTTATAGTAGAGGGTACCTCAATCACAGTGACTATCAGCAGACTCATTTACAAAAACTCTTCTAAATCTAATCTATTTTTGGAAAGGGTAAAGTACCATGTTCAAGGTTACCTTCAAACACATGTGACTGCATCCATAGTGTTACAACTAGTATAATATGTAAGTGTGGTAATAATACATTGTATCACACATGTTTTTACCTCTATGTTGCCGTTGGGTTTTTCCACATAGTGTAGCGCATCATCGATATCTGTGCAGCCGGGAGGGTCCACACTACAGATGGGGATGTCACGGAGGTCTTCTCTACAAGCCAGGTCCTATAATACAACATATCATCATTAATATAACAGATTGATGAACAAATCTACCACATACATGTACACCTTTAACTGCAAAACGACTATCTTGGAACTTCCTTTCTGAATTAAATAGCTTCGAAAATGCTTGAGGCAACAATTTTTGTTTAAAACATGATTCCATATAATGCTCTGGTAATATAAAGGTTTACAGACAGATCAATCTATGTAGCTGGAAAAAAGGCAATTTTAGAGCAGAATGATTTTATCAATACCACTTACCTGAATCAAACATAATACTGTTTGCAGGTGGTAGTGCCCCTCAAACAACAGGTATATAGATACGGCGATGAGTCTACAAGTTCTGGGGACATTTTCACAATATCTTTTATCATATCTTAAATTTTAAGGATCTTCTGGCAATTCAAAAATGTGGTCGAAGCTGATCAACTGCGTAACAGGGGCTTAAAAGCGATAACGTTGTCAAGATGAACAAATAACAACACATAAATCTGGCTTCGAAACCACGTCAGCCTGACCTCCTTGGTGATGCCCCACGGTGTGCTGGGTAGACAGTTGAGTACAGCCTGTGAGAAGGGCTGGTGTGGAACATCGTGTTCCAACAGAAGCACCTCGTTCTCTGTGTCTTTGTCTCCCACCTCACCAAGCTTACGTACAAAATGTCCCTGTGAGGAAAGAGAGAAAAATCTTGAAATGCTCACCTGTGTTGGTACAATTCATTTTGGAGTTTGTAATTTTTGTTCAACAAAAGCAAATTGCTTACCTCGAATTTTCCTCAAACATGTAGTAAGCTTGTGTTGAATTAAAGTTACAAACGCCAAAAACAGAAAAATCTTTAGTCCTTCCTACACCATATGGTATATAGGGCAGTGCCCATCACTGCTACCTTAGCCCTAAGTAAAATCCAATATCTGTACAGCTTTTGTATATATCTTAAGCTGGATGAGATTAACAAGGAATTGAGTGGCTTAATAAGAGAGCCCGCTAGTGAATATCAAGTACAACAGCCTATGCTGACAGCAAACAAATCCACTATTGAATCATGTAATCAAGGAGCTTTTATCAGAAGGAGAGAGTACAGATTACTTTTCTTTGTTCGGATGTTCGTAGCGGGTGTTAACAGAGTAATTTGCACGCGAGTGTCAACGACACCCCTGAGCATTCATCTAACCCGCGCGAGCTTTTGTTTTCCCTTTGTTTTGTGGTCATTTTCATGGTGGTGCGGCCTGGGGATACAAACATTGTGTGTAGCGATCTGATTTTTGCGATTTTGTTGACGATGTTGAAATGACAGAAGAGTACCTTCGGAATACATACAGCGGCGGCAATATTCTCTCTGAGGGTGAAACTTCAAAGTCATACGGCGACCAGCGGCAGTGCCGCCGCTCGGGTACTGGCTAAGCCTAAGGCAAAGTTGTCTGAGGCAAAGTCTACGAAAACCAACTGGTAATATTCCTACAACTAATTATGACTGTGAAAAACCTGACTCAGTGATCACAGAAACCAATGTTTTTTTAAAAAGTATGCAACAAATATATTTCATAAATCGATACAAATACAAAGTTCAAATGCCTTGAGAACTCAAGACATTATATACTGAGACCCGATCGTAATGAAAACCATGCAAAACTATGCTCTCCCGCCTTACCTTCACCTTATTCCAGGCCCGATGTATCATCTAAAAACACGGATGGTTCGACAAAAATGAGCAAGGTTCGACCAACAGAGAACACGCCATTTTACCGAGCACATCTTCAACAGTTACCAAAAAATATCAGCTAAATGAAGAAAAATGTCATATTTTTTTAGTAGCCATCTGAAAATACATGTGAAAATTCATAATTCTATCGCAAGAAAACAGACCTCGATCTGCGAAAATAGGCCTAAACAGGCCCATGTTTGTCGTACGGCAAAGGTAAACATGTCAAACTGTCCGCCATTTTGCCTTCTATCAGAAGATGACGTACATGTAGTCACATGCCTGCCGATTCCCCAAATAAGGAGATCGTCGGAAACCTGACACACTTCGCCTCTTGCCGACAAGGCTTCAGGCTGGCTCGGGGGGCAGCCGAAGGCTCTGACGTCATGGCATGGCTCATTAGCATAGAAAACCCCGCCAACCGGCGCTACAAACATCTGATCAGAGGGGCACCGCGCCGGGCAGTAAACAAAGCGGCGCTGCGGGATTTAACGGGGCGAAACAAAGGCGCACAGCGGGCGGGTAACTCCGTAATCTCTCTTTCTGATAAAAGCTCCTTGATGTAATACATCACACTAATGGTAAACAACAACATGTGTGCCTAAATCAGAAGAGAGCACCCTATTGACGAGGTGTGGTACTGCAGCTTACACTTACAACTACATTGTAGCTTCAGTAAGAAATTCCTGACCGCACCTTTGGGTACCTTTGAGTAAGAAATTCCTAACCCACCTTTGGGTACCTGGAGTTTCTAGGCCAGCCATCTATGCTGACCACTATCCTCTGTCCCTGGAGGGACTCCGCCTGTCTGGTCTCAATACGGATCTTTGGAATTTTCCTCTCAGCTGGCATGAATAAATGTCTGGTAGCCTGCAGGGAGGGAGAAATTTAAAGCACTATATGTTATTCTGGGGATCCTAATTCTTTGTGTGTCTGTTTACAACTCATGTACAAGTTGTCTGTGGTTTCTATTTGATTTTGTTGTGCCATGTATTTCCATCTTCCATGTACTTGAAGCTTCTTTTTAAAACTTTTTGAAGAGAAAAAAAAAACAATTCACACAAAAGGTTTGGAAACTTGCTTTCAGTTGATCATATCTCTGTCAAATGCACTGCATTAATGTATCATCACAGGGGATGAAATTTTCCTTGATCACGTGTCGAAACATTTGTAGATGGATATCAAAAAGTTGATGACATTCATTGTATTATGGAAGCTTATCTTTGTTGGTAGCAATCAAAGTACAATACCATATTCTTAACTTCCAACACAAAGGTGTACACAGATCAAATTTTCAACGACCACTGTCGCCTTCTTTAGGATCAATACTGATGTAAGCACAGATTTTTGTTGAAGAACTGAACCAGTAACATACCACATTCATATCAAACACACTTACCTAGTGTAGTATTGATCATGAAAAAGGCAACAGTGGTCATTGAAAATTTGTATACCATTGTGTTGAAAGAAAGTTTAGCATTGTACTATAATATCCATTGTACCTCTTTTATCCCAGAGGGCTGCAGCACGCCACAATATGGCCGCCAGTTTCTCTTGATGACCCCCACCACACGGCCTGATGGGATAGCATTACTCCTGCCCTTCGGGGAGCCCAGGTCTGGCTCTGATGTCTGGAAGGAGGAAAAAAACACATTGATGAAAAGTTACAATCATTCTAGCCTGGGTACCATACTGCTGTCACTGTGCTACAGTCGCTAATCTTCGGCCCAGGAAACAATTTGCCCCGCCGCTAAATACAGCACATGAGCCCTGATTATCTGTCGTGGGATAGATATCAGAGACTGGGTGCGAATTAGCTCTGGGTGCCAATAGACATCAGGTGCCAACTTGTGACCCTCCTGGGCGAAAAGGCTATAGCTTAGCACAAGGGTCTGGTATCCAGGCTAGACAGCCAAGACAATTCTTCAGTGTCTACCAAGGCATCTTCTTCTACATGTACTACTAGTATTATACACTGAGTCTCTTCAAATATAATTCAATCTCTACAACTGGAGATTAAATTCCAGACATTTCGAGTGATATTCATCACTCTTCTTCAGCATCACTAGAATGAACTGGCAGGAACAATCCAACACAAGTTTCTCCACTCTGACCTCCTCATCTCCATCCTTGTCCTGCAGCACCATGGAGGACGGACATTTCCATTGGTCCTCAGGTAGCATCTCTATGGCAACAACATCCTCATTCACCGCCCTGTTCAGGTGGGCGTGGCCCTGGATGAAGATCTGGTGGAAGAACAAAGGGGTTCATTGTAGGCATCAAGGAAGACAACAGGTTATTTCAAAAGGAGGAACTTTCAAACGTAGCTTCCCTACTGCCTGTGTATGTGCCTCTATCTAATAATATGTGTTTTTGTGACTGTAGTTTCAATATGTTTTGCCAGAGGGAGCAATGCAGTTTCTGTATGTCTTGCCAGAGGTAGTAAAGTCTGCTTACATTTGATTCTGAGGTGGGCTGTCTGATATTGTCAATGTCTTTCTCCATTCATACATTGTAGAATCCTTGACATAATTAAATTGATATGAGTTCTACCAAAATCTAACGAGTAATGGTTAAAGTTTTGTGTTGGCCTGCTACATTTGTACTTAAAACAATGAAATCTAAATTTATAATAAATGACAAATAAAATTCCTGTTGTATGATATAAAATAAACAAACAAGTATTTGATAATACTGTTGCTGGGGTCCCTGACACAGGGTAGGCAACAGTCAGCTTACCCTGGGAGCCAGACAGGACCGGGTAGCTAGCGAGTTTTGTTCGGGGACCCAAGGCAGTCAGCCCGCAGATCTCACATTAGTGCTCCGGGGGTACAGTCAGCTAGTTTTACACATTGTAAAGAAAACTGATATTTCTCCTCACCGATCTGGAGTCATCCCCATGCACCAGTACGTTAGCCTCCAGGTAGTTCTCTCTGCTGGCCATGAAGCTGCCCTGGAGGTACCTGCCGCTCTTGATCCCGGTCTGGAGCTGGGAGAGCGGGAGGTGCTCCGGGAACAAGACTCTTCCTGTAGCCTCATTCTTGATATCACTGTCAGTCTGTGAGTGAGTATTAAAGAACGACAACAATCATCATGTCAATAACTTTCAAATTATACAGATATCTACACTGTGTCTTATACATGTACCTACAGCGGACACTTATTCAACAACAATATCATCAACATCTGTTATGTTTTTAGTGTGAAAGGTAGAAAAGCATGCATATTAACTATGTACTGTTAACTAGCCTGGAATGGATCCTATCCTATCTCCAGTTTGATTCAACAATCACTTTCATGCAGAATAGTCTTGTCCTCATCTTTATTTAAATGTTTGGCCCTACATTATTTTGTGAATTGCATATTTCTCAGTCAGAAGCAGGGTAACAGGGGTAGAAGGTCCAAATGCTTGTCTTAATCCTGTTAATCCATGTGTGAATCTGAGCCAATCAGACCTCTTTTCTATTTATGACCCCCTCCTGCAAAAGTGGTGTGTTCCTGACGTCACTGCTGGAGTGAGAAAGGGTCATTCTGTGAACAAGGTCGACGGAGATCGACCGAAAATTTAGGGTTAAGTCCCTACATTATCTTTGTGTTGGAATGAAAGTTTAGCAATTCTCTATAAAGACCTCTCTTCTATTATGTTAGGTAAATATTCATCTCACACTTTCCCCCATGTCCACTTGTGCCAGTCTGTCCACCAGTTCTGGGTTTCCTTTCAGAGCTTTTACATATTGGTGTACTGAAAAAGACAAAGGTGAGGTTTGTGATTATGTTTTGCTGACATTTTACTACATTTTTGTTTGTTCTATGCTGTGCACCAAAAATTTCTAGGACACTGGTAGGTGTAGCCTGACTAAAATCGCGCCCCTAGCAGCCGGCCCTACGATTGCCGCCGCCCTAGGAGGGGATCATTAACTCCAGCCAGCGAGAGCTTGTGTAAACACAGGCTAAGGTAGGTGCACCAGCAAACATATTCAAAAATTATTTTAAGCCATGTTAAAGAATAGAGTAAAAGGAAATGAGTCAAGAAAAAGGCATACCAGTGTATGCTAAAAGTCCTTCTTTCTGTGCCTTCTCTCTGTTTTCTCTGTCATTGGTCAACAGGACCACTTTCACTTTGGGGGTGTCGCCGTCTTTTCTGTTCTCCTGCAGGTGTTTGTTGTACCACCTGGTCGCTACACGGATCACTCGGTCGTTGTAGTCATTGGACGACTCCCCTTGCTCACGTTCTGTGTAAGTTTCTCTGGTGAATGATATAAATAAAAGACATGATATGAAAATGACAATTCAAATCTAACATTGAAGAACTGTGACCAACAATCCAAGCATCAATGGGAAACAAGGCACAAAATATTACCTGCATACTGGGCAGTGCAGTAAAATTGAAGTTGTGCAGGCCTTTTTTAGTTATCTACCTGTAGTTAACTGCACTGGTCAATGATAAAACTAGCCAAAACACTATGAGTAGGGTGTTGAAAAATGCCTAACTTTATTCTTCACTGTAGCATACAGCAAATAACAAGATTCAAAGTGGTACTTCCATTTCCACAGAACATTGCTATTGACTGACTGAAAGGGAAAGAAAAGGAGTGGTGCAAGTGAAGCCTGGCTAGTGCAGGTGATTTTGAATGTTACTTAATAACTTATGCTGGTGAAGGTATGCAGGAAAGAATATTTCTAATTTGGCATCCAGTCCACCATGGATTGGCCAGACTTTCCTTCAGGCATGGGTCTCGGTACTAGGAGCCAATTATACTCTCCATTCTCCAAGCAGAGGTTGAGTTGTGTAGAT